>NC_138774.1:206077296-206257296 GCF_965119305.1 Pelophylax lessonae
TAATTTATATATATATATATCATTTTTTAAGAAAGAGTTCTGGGTTCAGCTGCGCATGCTCAAACCATTTGCTATTTTGCACAGATTTCTGTTCCAAAAATACTACATCAACTCTACCCACATAAGAAATGCTTTCCATAATCTCATGAGCACAAAGTGGCTTTTCCATTTCGACAAACACTTTCATTCATTAGTGAACTGGGGCATTTGCATTAGGAACCAACAGACACAATTAATTACTTTGCTGGGCATTTCCTTTACTGGGTGGGTGGGTGGGTGGGTGGGTGGGTGTAGTTTAACCAATGTTATATAAAGGCATGGTCTAGAGCAGATCATTTGCCCTCTGAAAGGGCCACATGTCTTTCTGTCATAATTGGTTTTGGGGGTGGGGGGTTTGCTGGCATGCCTAAGGACCCATATTGCAGTAAGTGTATTTTGTTAGATGAATACTTTTCATGCTCTAAAGGTTTTGTATAGTTTTTGAAAAGTGTGTTTTTCTGCACTCTATACGTGTGTTTTTTTCTTTACATGCCTCTGTGTAGCTGTATCTTCTAGTGATTTGATGGTGGCTTAAATGGAAAGGCAGGTTTATGCAAACACTAACCCTAAAAGTATGTTGGGTATATAATATGCTTAATACTAAGGTGTCTACAACTTATTTTGCTTGACTGTTGGATATTGTAAGCTCTATATCTATTCATCATATGTTGTATCTTTGCACTGTAATTTGAATAAAGAATACTTGATTTGGGGGTGTGGGGGGGAGAGGGGGGGCATTTCACCTGCCTGCTTGAGTAATTACTGATGTTTTATACATGTTCAATAAAGCTTATTCATTTGTACACAGCTCCTGTTTTTTTGTTTTCCTTTCTTCATATTTGTCTAGATGTAATTCAGATATCTTTTGTTTCTTTTGAATGTAATCCATTTCTTGTGTTTTTGGTGTGTGTGCTATGCCAGTACAGTGTGAACATGTGTATGGTGTGTGTATGGCTAGATTTTGCAAAAAATATATATAAAAGAATAATACAACATTTCCGTTCAGCCTCTGTGGATGAATGTAAAAAAAAAAAAAAAAAAACACCCCCCAAAAAATGATTACTAAATAAAAAATTGCTACAGCGCTGTATTCATGCATGACTGACTCACCTTTGTAGTTGGCCTAGGTCAGTGATAGTGAACCTTGGCAACACAGGTGTTTTGTAACAACATTTCTCATGATGCTCACCTGCACTGCAGAGTACATGAGCATTATGGGAAATGTAGGGCAAAAACATCTAGGGGGGGGTTAAGGATTACCATCAATGGCCTAGGTAAAACATTTCCAATACATTTTAGTTGTCTGTGTGCACCATTTTTAAAATAACTAAAAATCCCTTTAAAATAAATCGCAAATGGCACATAGGCGTTCGCCCTGGACCAGAAATTACACCAAATTGGGTTGCACACATTCCAGGAAGTGATCACAATCAACTGGCTAATCATGGTGAGGGCTACTTTCAGCCATGAAGAAATGGAATTCATATGCAAAGTAAGTGTGTAACCTGGGCTTGGTGGTAGGGGTCTGCGGGTGGGGAGCTTATCGGAATCTGGAAGCCCCCTTTAACAAGAGAGCCCCCAGATCCCCCCCATGTGAATGGGTATCAGGTACATCGTACCCCTACCCATTCACCCAAAAATGTACAAGAAGTAAACAAAGCAGAACACAGTTATGGAGAAGTCCTTTATTCCAATGCAAATTTCCTAAATAGTGTCCTTCGATGTAAATCCATCATCAATCAAGACGGCAGCTGGACTAGAAAAAAGAAAAAACACAAAAATGCTTTGCCTCTTCTGAGGCTCCCCGCCGTCTGCCAATTTGGATCTTTGGCAGCTCTTTTCTAGGCAAGGGGCGGGGCTACCCAGTTACGTCACCTGGTGGCACCACCCGGGTCTGACATCATGTGGCGTTAGGTGACGTCAGAAGGGGGCAGGATCACCAGGGGGTGGAAACGGGTGACCCAGCAACTTGCCTAGAAAAGAGCTGTCAAAGATCCAAATTGGCAGACGGCGGGGAGCCTCAGAAGAGGCAAAGTGTTTTTTTATTGTTGTCAATTTTCAGGGGACAACGGGCGTCCTGATTGACGATGGATTTACATTACATTACAAATTAGTGTCAATTTTACAATGATCATGCATTTGAGCACTATAAATAATTTGGAGATTTGTGTAATTAGCCAGTAAAATGACGGCCGTAAAGTGGTTGTCCCATCATGGCCAGGACTCATATGACGTCCAGCAGGATAGGCTGCTCTGCACACCACCTGGGGGTCTGCAGAGTGGCGATCGGTGGTGTGGTGTGTCACTCTGACACACCACATCTCCAATCCCAGTAAAGAGCCTATGACGTAGTCTCTTTACCATGTGATCAGCTGTGTCCAATCACAGCTGGTCACATAGAAAATAGGAAGTGCCGTTACACCGTTGATCGGCTTTCCTCAGTTCACACCTAACAGGTCCGAGTAGGGTAGAGCCGATCGGCAGCTCTCCTGACAGGGGGAGGGGGGGGGGTCTGTGATTGTAATCAGAGCATTGATTACCAGTGCAGACCCTTGAGGGATGCCACTAAAGCCACCATTGATGCCAATCAGTGCTCAGGGAGCCTGTTAGTGCACTCCTCATCAGTGCTGCCCATCATTACCATCTATCAGTGCTGCCACCAGTGCCCATCATTGCCCATCATTGCCACCTATCAATGCCCATCAATGCTGCATATCAGTGCTGCCTATCAGTGTCCCTCAGTGCTGCACATTAGTGTCTCATCAGTGGCTCCTCATCAGTGCCTGCCAGTGCAGCCTCATCAATGCTCATCATGGCAACAAAAAACATATTGATTTACGAAATTTTATTACATAAACAAAAACACATTTTTTTAGGGGTCAAACATTTAGGTCTTCGTTTAGAAAAAAAAATAAATAAATAAAACCTTGCAGTGATCAAATGCCACCAAAAGAAAGCACTATTTGTGTGAGAATAATGTCATAAATTTGGGTTAGGTACAGGGTTGCATACAGGGTTGCATGACAATTGTCATTCAAAATGCAACAGCATAAAAAGCTGAAAATTGACCTGGGCAGGAAGGGGGTGTAACTATTGAAACATGGGACTAAATATTCCAAATGTAATCATGCTCAGCTCAATGGCTTAGTGGTTAGTACTACTATCTATAAACGCTGAGAGCATGAGTTCAAATCTCAAGAATGCCATCACCTCCTTAAATTTTAGACAGCTGTAAGCAAATTTTAAACTTGGCAAATGCATAATTGCACCCGGCACATATGCATGTCTGTTTCTTGAATATACGTGGCCATTGACATGCAATTTTAGGTTATGTAGCCAATGTATTACTATGTGGCAAAAAAATAATGAAAAAAAATAGTGAACATACAGGGTGTTTGAACTCATGCCCTAGCAATCTTTGTCTATGAGCATAGACCACTACACCAATGTGCTGAATACAATCAGACATGCCTGAAAGTTTCATATGAATAAAGAATGAAGATTGATAATTACACAGCTGTGTAGTCTGCTATTAGTAAATCTAAAGGTTAAAACACATAAGATACATAACTACACCTAAAAAATAAAAAACCCCATAATAGATGACATTGCTGTGTAATAGTGATTCAGAATAGACAAATTTCCTTTTATGAAAAACGCAAACGGAATTTGGTTAACTCCAAACCCAAATTCACTATAGCACCTAGTTGAAGTTTTAACTCTGGCAGCTTCACCTAATTAACCACTTAAACCCCGGACGATTTTGCTGCTCAAAGACCAGGCCCTTTTTTGTGATTCGGTACTGCGTGACTTTAACGGACAATTGCACGGTCGTGCAACGCTGTACCCAAACGAAATTGATGTCCTTTTTTTCCCACAAACAGAGCTTTCTTTTGGTGGTATTTCATCACCTATGATTTTTGCTCTATAAACAAAAAAATAGCGACAATTTTGAAAAAATAACAATATTTTCCACATTTTTTTATATGAAATTCCCCAAAAAAAATTTAAAAATCAAAATTTTTTAACATTTTAGGCCAATTTGTTTTCTGCTACATACTTTTGGTAAAAAAAATCGCAATAAGCGTATTTTAATTGGTTTGCGCAAAAGTTATTGCGTTTACTAACTACGGGAAAGATTTATGTAATTTTTATTGTTTTTTTTAACTAGTAATGGCGGCGATCTGCGATTTTTTTTTGTGGGACTGCGACATTGCGGCGGACAGATTGGACCCTTGACTGACATTTTTTTACACTTTTGGGGGTACCAGTGACATTGCTACAGTAATCAGTGCTATAAATACGCACTTTTACTGTAAAAATGACACTGGCAGGGAAGAGGTTAACTTTATTGGTGATCACTTGGTTAAATGTATCCCTAGGGGCATGATTCTAACTGTCAAGGGGCGTGGCTTGTTAGATCATAACAGAGACATATGATCCTACAGAGCAGGATCGCATAGCCTCTGTCATGATCTAAGGGATGGCGGTCAGCAAGTGGTTAAGATGCTAATGAGTTTAGCTTGGAGTTAGGCTGGCCATACACTATACAATTTTCTTGTTCAACTTTCCTTTAGATTTACCAAAACCATGTAATATAGGGTCAAACCTAAACACTTTCAATTTGTATGCAGTCAGGCAGGCCCTTGCACTACATAGCTTAAGGTGAATCTAAAGGAAATGGAATAAGAAAATTGTATAGTGTATGGCCAGCCTTAGTTTTGGAGAAGTGAGCAGCTCTAGTCCAAACTCTTTTGAATTAGGCCCCTCGTCACTATTTACACTGAAGTCACTGTTCATATTTACACTACAAGTGTTTTATGATATATTCACTGTTATTTATTGGTGTCACTTAACTGTCATTTATTTGATTGGCACTGGAGCCACAGCAGCTATCTCCGATCTTCAGTTAATTTCTTATTTAATTTCTTATTTGACTTCTATTTTACTCCTTCGTTGATAGCGCAGGGGTTCTTTCACACAGTTTAAGCATATGTATTACATCAGTAGTATATGTAACAACAACTTTATTGTTATTAGATATCATGCTATGCCATTTTTACATCGAAGAACTGTAAAAATTGTTCTGCTTTATAGGTGGCAAGAAGCCTTTAGTCCGCAAATGGTTCAAATTTATGTTGATTTTTCATACGCTGATTGTTCATAAAGAGTTATATCAAAAGTGAGTGTATTGCAGAGCAAAACTTTTCCAGCCCAGCTGATACATTATACAAGGTGGTTTACTTCATAGGAGAATTTCCCATTACAAGGACGCTGGTTGTACTGCTTGATTTACAGCTGGCCACTAGAGGGAGTAGCTGTAGATCTATAAGGGGGAATATGATTGTGAAAAGTTCACAAAGCTGGTATGCAAAAACCAGTGCAAAATGTTACAACTCCTATAATGGTTGGGGTGTAAATGTTGGCCAATGAAGAACGGGAATACTTGATTTTTAATATACCTAAAAACAAATTTACTTTCTTACAAAAAAAGGTTGCTTAAATCAAATAACATTTTAGAATCAAAGGACATATAAATCCATTGTATTTATTTGTAGATACAATTCAGAAGGATTTGCGCCCTGGACAATCCACATATTTTCAACAACTACCCCCCCCCCCCTCCGATGGTGTTTCACCTTCTTTGGTTTGGGGAATGAAACCTGCTCCAGTTTTGGGGGGTGGGTGGGTATTTGTTTTTGGGGTTATTTTGTTGTTTTGGTTTATGGTGTCTTACTTCACATTACTGTGGGATCCCTTTGGTTATATTATACTAATTTTCTGTTATGTGGAATGTACTCTATGGTCTGCTCAATTAAATCTCTTAGTTCCAGCTTGGGAGGGACTTTTTCCTGCTCTTTTTTTTTTTCTGTGAGTATGGCGAACCCCCTTAAGTGTATCTCCTGGAGCGTGAGGGGCCTTAACACCCCCATTAAATGTTTCCCTAGTATTCCAATTTTTTAAAACTTATAGCCCCCATATATGTATACTCCAAGAAACCCACTTATTGGGTAGGAGAGTGATGAGTCTTATAAAGGTTTGGGTGGGATCATATTATCACGCTATTACATACTCATCTTACGCACGGGGGGTTAGCATTCTTATTCATAAATCTCTTCCATTTATGTTGTTCCATCTCAAGTTGGACCCTGACGGCATATTTGTTATAGTGCATGCTCTGATTGATCGCTTAGAACTGGTTATTGTTGGGTTACATATACCTCCTCCTGCCTCCATGCAGTTGCTCCTTAAGCTGGTCTCCCTCCTCGTTGCCTACCCGACTAACAATATTTTACTGGTGGGTGACTTTAATATGTCCCCTAACCCGACTATGGACAAACTCCATCCAGATGCACCTGCAGACTCAGAACTGACCAGGTGGGCGGAGGTATATCAATTTACAAATGTCTGGCGCTGGAAACACCCAGATGTGAGATCTTTTACGTGTCACTCTGCCACTCATAAAACTATGTCTCAAATTGACCTGATGTATGCTAGTCCCCCTGTTCTGGCTCGTATCGTAGATGGTTCCATATTCCCGAGAGGAATTTTAGACCATGCTCCACTGCTGCTCTGTCTTCGTCTCTCAGCTACCCCATCGGAACAGCTATGGAGGCGTTCCCACTACTGGATCACTGACCCTGAGGTGGAAACACTATATTGGTAGATTAATTCTGACTCCGCTGGTGCCGGAGTGGTGCCGGATGCCTTCAAGGCCTTTTCTTGGGGTCAATGTGGTACCCTTATCAAACATTTGCAGGCATAGATCAGAGCTGGAAAGAGCTGAACAACTTGCGCAGGACCTTGAAAACACTTATGCATCTACTTCTGACTCCCACACATATCATGATCTGCGAATATCTACCAGGGAGGTTTTACTTGTAGCACCCTACAAGGTAGGTGCTAGGCAAAAGTATAGTAGGCCTTGGCTGCCTAACAGCAGGGCCCTGATTTTCAGCTGGGCTGTCATGTCTCCCAGGTGTTGCAATTGAGAGGGGAGTCTCCCCACTGGCTCCATGAGAGGGTTCTGGAAGGATTGGGTGTCTCGGGCGGCTTGCCTGAAGGTACAGAGAGAGCTGAGCGGAGCTGCAGAGGGGATACGGTGTGCCGAGGACCAGTGGAGTTGAGGGGGCCCAGTTTTAGGAAAGCATTTCAAGTTCATGAGTACTGTAACTGCCCCTGGGGGTCTGCCTAGCTTAGAGGGGAGCGCTCCGGTGAAGGTCCAAGGGATCCAGGAGCTAGCTAGCGGTAAAGGGGGTGCCTAGTGAGAGGACCCTGAAGTGTCAGAGGGGGTGCCTAGTGAGAGGACCCTGAAATGTCAGAGGGGGCGCCAGCGGTTGGGCCCTGAAGAGTTAATGTGTACAGCGTGCAGTGTACAGTGTTGAGAGTTGCAGCAGCACAAGCAGTTACAAGGAGCTACCTCAGTCAATGAAGGGCTGGAGGGAGCTGTTCACAGGACTTTTGAGCTCAACAGAGTGTCAAGAGTCAAGTCACAGTCCAGGATCTTTTGAGTTAACCAGAGGGTTACAAGTCAAGTTCTAGCACAGTTAAGCAATAAAGCCATTTTCAAGAGCCAGTAAGCGTTGTTCGGCATCCAGCTGGCGTCAAGACAGCGCTAACAGGCATTTTTTATGCATAAATGCAAATGCAAAGTGTCCCAGTTGTACCTAGTTGAGCCAGAGGAGTATCCCACTCATCCCCTTCTCCCATCCCCATTATCAAATAAACAAAACAAACCAAAGATGCCGGAATGGTCATTGTCTCCAATCTCACACTTGGGTATTCAGCTTAAATGGGCTGAAGGTGTCACCGGTAACAATGGCAGACTCACATCAGGCCCAATGCCTGGAAAACCTGCTACATACTTTTACATACAAATAGTACTAGGAAAATGCTCCAAACTCAGAAACAGCGCATTTTTGAGCAGGGGGGCCGCACTGGTAGACTTTTGGCATGGTTGGCAAGAGAGCAAACCCCTCTGACCATTATTGCCAGTATAAGAGGTGCTATCTTGCACTCTCATTGCAATGTTGGCACGCTGGTGCAGGACCCTCTTCGCATTAACCAATGTTTCTCTGAATACTACCAAATGTTATATACCTCCAGATGTGCTTATGACACTGTTACTCTACTTCAATATTTAGACCATATTGAAGATCGGAAGATCAATGAAAGGACTTGGAGAAGCCGATATCTCTAGATGAGGTGAAGTCCGCCATTGGGGTGCTACAATCGGGAAAAACCCCTGGACCTTATGGCTTTCCCATAGAATTTTATAAAACGTATCTTGACTCCTTGGCCCACATTTACACCAGACGTTGTCTGAGGTTTCAGAGACTGGATCACTTCTTGCTTCTATGTCTGAAGCTGTAGTTGTTGTCATCCCTAAACCCGGGTAGTGATGAGCCGAACACCCCCCCTGTTTGGTTTGCACCAGAACATCTCGAGCAGTGGAAATGTTCTAGCGAACATGCGAACTCCATTAAAGTCTATGGGACACGAACATGAAAAATCAAAAGTCCTAATTTTAAAGGCTTAAATGCAAGTTATTGGCCCAAAAAAGTGTATGGAGACCAATAACGATAGTTTTTACAAGGGCAGTGATTTTAATAATGCTTGAAGTGAAACAATAAAAATGAAAAATTCCTTTAAATATTGTGCCTGGAGGCCCCCCTTATGTGCCTGTAAAGTGGCGCATTTGTGCGATGTATGGAGCCTTTTGAAGCAATACTGACATTTCTAAAGGAAAAAATGTACTGTAATTTAAACTTGCTCGTGGCTGTAATTTATTGTCGGCGCCCAGCAATACAGATAAATAAATGAAAAAAACAGCGTTGGGTTCCCCCTAAAATCCATAACAGACCCTTATCCGAGCACACGGCCTGGCTGGCCAGGACAGGGGTCTCTTCCCCACAACCCTGGGCTGTGGGGGGAGGCTTATTGGAATCTGGAGGCCCCCAGATCCCGGTCCCCCTTCCTATGTGAATGGATATCGGGTACATCGTCGAATGACAAACAAATGGGCTTCTTCGCAGGAACTTCGAGTTCCCGCATTATCATGGACTCTGATTCCAATAAATCACCTGCTGGCCAAGGGATCGATATCACAGCCATCTCAATTGCAAGCCTAGTATTCTACCACCTACGCCACCATTAAGCCAGCTGAAGCTGAAGCTGAAGCTGAAGCTGAACACACTCTTAGTAACTTTTATCTCATCCACTGTGTATAGGGTGAGATAGGAGTTAGTTAGTTAGACAGGGAGAGTGTACTTAGTCTAAACTTGCTTGATGGTGGCGTAGCTGACAAAATACCAGGTTTGTAATGGCAAGTTTGTGGGTTTGAATCCCTTGGCTAGCAGATGATTTATAAGTGGAATTCTGTAGTTAATAACATTGCTGTCAGGGAGAGAGATTTCTGCTTATTTACAGTTTGTTGAGATCAGATAGTTAAGTGTATACCACAGAGTTTTATATATATATATATATGCACTTCAGTTTATATTAGTTTATGGCAGTACTGCTGAGAAAGAACGGCGAGGGGTTACCCCCCCCCCCAGTCCATACCAGGCCCCTCGGGTCTGGTATGGATTTTAAGTAGAAATTTTTTTTAGAAAAAAACGGCATGGGGTTCCCCCTAAAATCCATACCAAACCCTTATCCGAGCACACAGCCTTGCTGGCCAGGATGGGGGCAAGCAAGCTCTGCCCCCCCACCCCCAAGCACCTTGCCCCCATGTTGATGGGGACAAGGGTCTCATCCCGACAACCATGGGCTGTGGTTGTGGGAGTCTGCGGGGGGAGGCTTATTGGAATCTGGAGCCCCCAGATTTCAGCCCCCCCATGTGAATGGATATCGGGTACATCATACCCCTACCCATTCACCAAAAAATGTACATAAAATAAAGACAAAAGCCAGTTTTGGATAAGTCCTTTATTGAAAAATATAAAAATAGTGTCCCCCGATGATCGCCCGCCCGCCTGAAAAAAAAAAAAAAAGAAGCTCCTGCTTCTCCGGTCGCTTCACGCACTATGAGCTGTTTTGAGTTCGACAGCTCTTTTATAGGGATCTGACGTCACGAGCCGCCCCACAATGCACTGCTCAGGTACAATTTGTCTATTTTTCGGGTGGACGAATAATCATAGGGGGACAGTATTTTTTTATTTTTTAATAAAGGACTTTTCCAAAACTGGCGTTTGTCTTTATTTTTTTGCAGGCTGTGTGCTCGGATAAGGGTCTGGTATGGATTTTAGAGAGAACCCACACCATTTTTTTTTTTTTAATTTTGGCATAGTTTTGTTTCATTTTTTTTATCTGTATTGCTGGGAGCCAACAATACATTACAGCCGCGAGCAAGCTTGAATTACATTTTGTCAGTATGCTGCAGTATTGCTGCAGCAGGCTACAAACATCGCACAAATGCGCTACTTTACAGGCACATTAAGGGCACCCCCCCCCCCCCCCCAGGCACGAT
This sequence comes from Pelophylax lessonae, assembly GCF_965119305.1. NCBI lineage: Eukaryota > Metazoa > Chordata > Amphibia > Anura > Ranidae > Pelophylax > Pelophylax lessonae. The sequence goes on from NC_138774.1 coordinate 206,087,807, forward strand.
ATGTAAAGGAATTTTTCATTTTTATTGTTTCACTTTAAGCATGATTAAAATCGAGGCGTGTCCAAGATGGCGCCAGGAGCGGACGTATTTTAGCTGAGCTCCCGATTCCGGCTCTTATCCTGCTACTTATCCTGCATAGTTTGACGCCCTGATGGGTTTCTATCGCTCCTACTTGTCGCCTTACCCCCTGGGGGATGCATAAAAGCAAGGGAGGTGTGCAAACACGCCACACGGCAGAGACTGTAAGTACCGTGGGTGACTCTTGGGCCTATCCTCCAGAACCATGGCGTCTCAAACGGAACACACAGACTCGGCCCCCGATCCTCCTGCCAATTTTGAGACCCTCATGCAGGCCATCTCTGCCTGCCAAACCGCCCTTACCTCCAAAATAGACAATGTGCAACTGGACTCTTCCGGAGGGCCCTAGACAAATTTCAGGATCGAGTGGCAGAGGCAGAGCGGAGGGTCTCAGAGGTGGAGGATGTGCAGCGGGAACACCATTCGCACCTACATACGCTCAAAATCAAGGTCAAGCACCTCGAGGCGCGGGCTGAGGATGCAGAGAACTGTAACAGGCTGAATAACCTGCGCATCATCGGTCTCCCGGAGGGCTCGGAGGGGACAGATCCTGTGGCCTTCATTGAGCGCCTGCTCCCTGCCATCCTGCCTGGGGCCAAATCTTCTCCCTACTTCACGGTTGAGCGGGCGCATCGTATGCCGGCGGTGCCTGGCTCTCCCCCCGCATGTTTATCTTTAAACTCTTGCATTATCGGGATCGTGACTTGGTTCTGAGAGCAGCCCGCCAGCAAGGAGACCTGCGTGATGAGAACACCAAGCTGTCAGTCTTTCCTGATTACTCCATCGAGACCCAATGCCAGAGGAAATCGTTTGATTTTGTTCGTACTAAACTGCGAGAGAAAGGGCTGAAATACAGTATGCTTTTACCGGCCAAACTTCGGGTTCAAGATGGCGACCGAGTGCATTTCTTCACTTCCCCTAAAGATGCGGCCTCCAGGGTGGAGGCATACAGGAAGGCTGTACTGTACTTTGCCTGATGCTCACTATGCAAGTTCCTATGCGATCTGCTTTGCTGTTTACCTGTGAACCTCCCTGATGTTCCTTTCCCCAGAATGTTTCTGCAATGTTTGAGATACCCTCGGGAGGATTAAATGGGGGGCAGTACCGGTTAGTCTCCCTTTTGACGGCTCTATAAGTTTGTCTCCCCCATTTACAATGCATGGGTTGGTCCCGGGTCCCTGCGTGCGGTATACCCGCCCTCCCTATTGCGGATTTTAGTCATCTATTGTGGATCCGGGAGACACTGCTTTGGACTTTTCCCCCCTCCCCCCCTTCCGAGTCTGATGCAGCCTCCCCCATCTTCCCCCCCACCCCCGTGGGGGAAGCAATGTTAGTGTCATGTTGGATCGTTCTCATGCTTCCTGTATTACCGTTAAGTTTTGTGCCCCCCAGATGTCTGAGGATCTATGTCTCTTCTCCTAGCCGGAATCCCCGTCCTTCTGCTGTGTGCTGGAGGAGGGGTAGTTCGGTGTCCTTTGGTCACTCACCTCTAAGTGCGACTGTAATGTCCACAGAAGTTGGGATACAAACCCTCCCCAGTTTTGGGGGGATGGGTGGGGTGGGGGATCTGGGGATATTTGTTTTCTGCAATGTTCAGTTTTGCTCTGTTGTACTTTGTTTTTTTCTTTCTTTTCATGGCACATTTATCTCTTTACGCAGATTTCAGTGTATATATTCTGTAGCAATGTTTACAGGTGCATCCTTCATCCGGGTCCTAGGAGCTGCTGGCTGGGGGCGGCTTCCATCTCCTGAACCCTATCTATTCACCATTGTCCATGGCTAGCATAAATATTATCTCTTGGAACACCAGGGGACTGAACTCTCCTGTGAAAAGATCCCTGGTGTTTCAATATCTCAAATCATTCACCCCTCATATTTGTATTCTCCGAGAGACTCATTTGGTGGGTAGCAGAATGTTGGCCCTCAAAAAGCTGTGGATTGGCCACCACTACCATTCCACCCTTTCCAGTTTTGCCAGAGGGGTCAGCGTCCTGATACATAAGTCCTTCCCTTTTCACTTACTGGACCTTGCCTTGGACCTGGATGGATGATATGTCCTGCTCAACCTAAAACTTGAATCATTTACCTTGTTATTAGTGGGGTTATATATCCCCCCCCCCCACCCTGCTTCGGTTAAACTGCTACACAAGATCACTAAGGAGGCAGCCAGATTCACTAATGGTAACGTAATTTTTTTGCATTGATTCATGTCCCCCAGGGCAGTACTCAGGTCCCCATACACTTTTTTGGGCCAATAACTTGCATTTAAGCCTTTAAAATTAGGACTTTTGATTTTTCATGTTCATGTCCCATAGACTTTAATGGAGTTTGCATGTTCGCTAGAACATTTCCCCTGATCGAGATGTTCTGGTGTGAACCGAACAGGGGGGTGTTCGGCTCATCACTAATTAGAAGAATTTTGATGAACATTTCTGTGTCTGGGCCTGGGAGGGAGGAAGGTGTGATAGTTGCATTAGATGCCGAAAAGGCGTTCGATTCGGTGGAGTGGCAAAATCTTTGAGAGTTCTTTGGGAAGTTTGGCTTCCACCCTAATTTAATTTCATGGGTCTGTTCTCTCTATCGCAATCCAGCTGCCTGTGTCCATATCAATTCTACACTGTCCCCTCTCTTACCATTGCTTAGGGGGCACTAGGCAAGGCTCTCCACTTTCCCTGGGGCTTTTTGCCTTAGCGCTTGAGCCCCTTGAGTGTCTTTTCCGCTCAGCGACATCAGGAAGGACATTCCAGCAGACAGAATGGCTCTTCTAGACAGCTTCCTGTATTATTCCATATTCCTGTTCATGCTCATAGAAATTGTGCAAGTGCTCGCACAGGCAGGCATTCCTGCGCATGCGCGAACATCTGTTGCTCACATGCGCGCATCTGTTGCTCGCATTGGTGCCAAGCAGGCTATTTATACTTAGCCTGCGCTGTGCTTCAGTGCTGTCTTGTCTACAGTGTTCCCCTGCATCTGACTACTGTTACTGACCTGGCTTGTCTTGACTCCTGAACTCTGGCTGCACTGATCCTGGCTTGCCTTTGACCACACTTCTCCCTGAACCTTATCTGTCTGCCTGTGTATGACCAGGTTTGTCTGACTCTGCTCCTGTCTCTACTGGTGCTGGACTGCCTGCTGCAAGCCCCTGCCTATGTTCCACTGGTGTCCATCCAGAATTCCTGCTCCGCTGCGATCTACTGATGGCCTCAACCTGCTTCTGTCACCTGCCTGCTCCTGTCTCCTGCTCACTGGTGCCCATATGGCACTCCTGCTCCACTGCCGTCCACTGATGGTCTCCCCCTACATCCAGCCTGACTGCTAGCATGACTAATAGGCACCACTTTGCACTCCTGTGCTACCTGTCTGCTCTATCAGGGGCCCAGAGTCAGAGGTGTAAGAAAGGCCTTCCTCATCGTATCAGACTCTTCCACCAGGTACTTGACAGCTGCTAACCTGGTCAGCAACTGGTCCTGGACTGAGTTAGCGCTATTGCCGGTGATCCACACATACTCCCAGTCGCTTCCAGGCTCAGCTCCTCTGCTGATCCAGCCGGAACCTTGCCAAGCGCTGCAGTTTTTCCACATGAATGCTTGCATGCCTTTATCTTCCAAAAATGTGAGCGCTTTTTTACATTTTGTCTGTTTCCTATCTACTAATCTACACTTAGATGGTGGTGCTTCCTATGTTCTTTTTTCAATACAGATCCAAGAATGTTTTTCAACCCTCTAAAGGAGAGCCGCAGTCATGTTTTAAGTGATGCTCATTTATTTCCATCGACTAATATGGACTTTTTTAAGTGCCTTTTTTTTCAAATGTATCATCCATATCTTCATCCCCTTACCCCAGCCTACCTAGCGCCATATAACTCCCATTTTATGTATGCGATTTGGAGCAGCGGGGCCACCCTACCACAGTATAAGTGCGGTGTACGGTCCTGAAGAAGATAAACAATTCAGCTTAGGTATACATGAATCATTTTTTCCATTCACCGCCACACCAGCTAACGCAATCCACTCTGGAATCTTCTAGAACGGAGTGACAAGTCCTAGAGTACTAAACACATAAATATTTGCAGTGACAAATACTCTGTTGCTATGTTATTTAATGGCCATGAGTCAGGTATTATCAATGATCTTTTCAAAGACATTTGTTTTGAAATAGGATTAGCGGCGCACGTTAATCAGTTTCTGTTGTGGTGTATATTTTTAGGCATCCAGTGTCAATAAAGAATGAGAGTTAATTATAACCTCAATAGGGAACACTGCCATTTGCAGCGTGGAACGCCAAATTGCTTTTAAAGATGAACTATGGACTTTATATTGTTGAATAAATGTATGTGAAAGAGATCAAGTGAAGAGCCTGTGCCAAAGGGATTTTAATCACGTTAAGACGAGTTTTGTATTCCCATACAAGTCGAGAATGTGAAGCATGCGTTAAACTAATCTCCTTGTATGTACCTTCTATTCACAGCTCTGTCCCTTCAAATCAATATATGTGTAGAATACAAAAAATACAATATAACAAAAAAATAAAAAAAATCAATACAAATATTAAATGAAAATAAAAAAATCCCAGTCCTCCAGTGTTCTTTGCACCATATATATATATATATATATATATATATATATATATATATATATATATATATATATATATATATATATATATATATACATATATATATATATATATATATATATATATATATATATCCATGCAACCACGCGTGATCTCCCTGAACTCCCACACTCACTAGAGAATACTGATCTCCTGCTATACAGCACGCTTGTGGATATCTCCCTCCTGGGTCACTCCAGTGCCCTCCGTAGTCCTCCTGTATCTGTATCCTGGTTCCTCATTTAATTGCCACCACCAGTCAATATTGCACACAGATGTCTTGATCCCTCAGATGAACAATAGGGGGCAAAAGGAGAAACCCACCATAGTGTAGTTAAATGTATTATTAAATAAAAGGAATATCATTTGCACTCACTTGTATTATGAATAACAATGTAAGTCCAGAAAAGCCGCTCCACAGGCTGGAAGTGATGTCACCAAAAAACCCCAGCCCAGCGCGTTTCGGCCATTGGTCCTGGGAGGGTGATATCTACCAGCAAGGTTGACTCTTGTGCTGTATAACAGGGGGTTAATATTCTCTGGTGAGTGTGGGAGTGCAGGGAGATCACATGTGGTTGTACGAATCACACTGGATGGAAGAATGCAGTCAAATATTGCATTGGAGGATTTTTGCAATATATGGTACACAGAGCACTGGGGACCAGGACTTTTTATTTTTATTCAATATTTGTAATGATATTGTTTTTTCGTTAGTAATTTTTGTATTTTACACATATGAATTTAAAGGGACATGCTGTGAATGGAAGGAAAGAGTGTTTAGGGGACCCTAAGGTGCAACCAATGAACAGTGCAATATTTTGAATTGTATTTTTAATATATTAATTAGGGGGTCTACTAATCTTTCTGTGCTCCACTGCGTACTGACCACATGGAGTGCCTGTCTCGGGACTGCTCCCACACAAAACGCCTTTTTTTCTCTCAATGAATACAAGGTGTTCTCTGACTGGATGAGGTGACATAATTACCCCTCCTCTCTAACTTGTCCAATCAGAAAGTGTCTTGTATCATTGGAAAAAAACATAAGGTGTTCCAACAATGTCCGGCAGGGCTGAGAGGGTGACCATAGGGTGCAGTGGGGCAGCACAGGATCCTGAAGATCATGGCTATCGCTGCAATAGCACTGACTATCACAGTAATTTTCAGCTTCCCCAAAGATCTCTAAAATACGCATACTTATATTGCGTAAAGCTGGTACAGTCGACCCCTGAAATTCGCAGGGGTTACATTTCCCAGAGCACATGCAAATAGCAAATTTTGGATGTGGTCAAAAAAACCTATAAAAAGGTTCAGGGTGTTTGGGCAGCAAATTAGGGCTTTAAGAAGACCAAAAAAAACACAAAAACACTCAGCGAAACAGTCGAGATAGCTACACGCGGTAAACTGGTGTGACGCGAGAATGCTGGGCTGCATCTGTCAGAGATGCGTAGCAGGGCAGCAGCCAATCAGCAGCAAGGAGAAATTAATAACACTCTCGGTTTGACTACTTTCAAACCTCCTGCCTCTAAGTCCAGGGGTATTTCACCATCCCAAGCTGCGTTTTCCTCTACTTTTATAAAAAGCCATAAAAAATTGAGGAGGATATTTGCTGTTTCCGTGAAATTGCAGGGATTTCCGCGCACAATTATTAGTTAGATTCTAACGAAAAACCTGCTAATGACTGAGGCGGCGAACTCTGAACCGCGACTTTGCGGGGGTGGACTTTATATGATTAGACACTGGAGTGTACAATCCATAATAAAACACAAGTAAGGGACGGTTCACACCAGAATGTTAGCGGTTATGTGCGATTATTCCGCTGCATTAGGTTTTGATAGAAAACTCATTTGAATGAGCTATAAAATGCACTGGGCTGAATGAGGTTTTGCAAAGAATAATAAATCTGCAATTATGTATATGTATCTGTTTATAGATTGCCATTGCAAAACATTTCTAGAGGTGCCTTGGTTGTGATTTTTTTTCTCGTTCAAAGAAATTTTTTATTATTATGAACATACAATAGATACAACAGTTGTGATTTTTTAAGATAAGAGTTTATTTCTTCTTCAGGCAGATTGGCAGCCTAATTGTTTGTCTCAGTACAGGTCTCTGTTAAGAGAATTATAAAAATATATTTGTTGACCAGTAGAGGGCAGCAGATCCCAGGGCGGTGCAGTTAGCTTAGTCATAGCGCTACATGGACCGTGCTATTATTCTTACAGACTGCTCAGCTGCAAATCTTACATAATGTCAGATATGCTTTGGTTGATCTTTAAACTGGTTGTAAAAACCCAGCTGTACCGCACAGTACTCACAGATATTCTGTATGATCTACTGGACTGTTCATTATTTTATGTCACCAGTTCCACCTCAAAATGTTCAATGCACAAGTAAAACTACAAAGGCCTATACCCACGTCCACAAAAACAGTTTTTCTCTTTTTTTTTTTCTTTCATAGATCTGAATAGACATGTGCATGATGAAAAAAATTGTTTCGTTTAGTTTTGATTCGTTAAAGTGTTTGCTAACCCTTTTCATATTCCTGATATATGCTTGCCGTACAATGTACTTGTATGAAAACCTATCCTGTTCTCTTTGTATTGCTTCCTTTGTGTGAAATCCCTGGTGTTCTTTCCAGTCCCTCTGCTTTTCAATTAAAAACTGACCACACTAAGCAGGGGAGTACACCATGGTCAGTTTTCTAGCTCTGTTGGGAACTCAGTGTACTCTCCTCCAATGATCAGACTTGTCCTGAAAAGCCTCCTCTGCGCAGCCATTCACTGGGAAGCTCAGTGTGCTGTTACATCTCCTCCCCCCAAGCTCTAATGCAGCTGAGAACAGGGAATGTGATATTTTTTTTTTTTTTAGATCTATACAAAAAATGTTTTGTTTTTCATTTCAGTTTTAAATGGAATGGGTTGTTTTACAAGGTGATCGTTTACAATAACTTTAATCTAGTTATTTTGTTTTGTTAAATTTGGTTGATTCCTTCAATTCGTATTCAGGATTTGTATTCAGAATTCGTATTTGAAATTTGTCCTATCAATTTTTAAATGTATTTAATATATATTTTCTTCAAATTTACAATTTTTTTCTCGATTAAAAATGTTTGAACGGTCAAATCTAAAATTTAAATTTTTGTTTCGATTCGCATGCGGCAGCCGAGTAACCACAAATCTGGTTTTTATTTATACATATTTATCTTGTTTGTATTAATAATATAATTATTCAAAATATGCGACGTGTCCTAATTAATAAAAGTAGTATCTTATTTCTCTACCTGGCAGGGCCCCCCCCCCCCATCAAGATTATTATCAAGACAATATTTTCATTAAATATACACTAAAATCATTATTAGTGGACACAAACATAACATAGAACCTGTGTGAATTAGCCTTTTTTAAATTGTTTTTTAAACTTTTTTTACATTTTTTTAAATGTATAACTTTTTTTTAAATGAAAAAAAATTATTTTATTTTACAATTGTTTTAAATTATTTATAAATGTTTAAATATTATTATTTTTTTTAAATTTGCTATTTTTTTAACAGGAAAGGGAAGCCTGCAGCGCTGTGGGTGGGGGGCAGCACAGTGAAAGGGGGGCACAAGGGAAAGGGGGGGGGTCAGAAGCAGGCAGAACAGGGAGGGGGATTGGTGTCAGAGAAGCAATTACAGGAATGATGCCCTGTGTCTGTGTCTCTCCCTGCAGCAGGTGAAAGCTGGCAGGAGGGGGAGAAACTGGCTTTCAGCTGCTGCAGTGAGCTGCACAGGGCTTCCTTCTGTATCTGTCCCTCCACCCAACCGCATCGATTCCCCATGCTGTTAGGGTCCCCCTGTGTGCCTGGGCCCCCTACAGGAGGACTAGTGGTCCCCCCCCTATCAGCAGCCCTGTCAGCGGCACATGCGCTCTGAAGGTCCGGCGTACTGTGCCGAAATTTCAGAGCTTCTTGCTGCCACTGAGAGCTCCCGTGCGCATGCACGGGGTGACGTCATAGCGGCTTCGGCCACTCACAGCACCAGAGCCGGTGATCCAGGAAGAAAGGATGGGAGAAGATGCAAGCGCTCTTCGCGGTGACTGGGCATTGCTTAGAAGGCTTCGTTTTAAGGTGAGTATTTTATAATGTGCTAGTATGCATCGCATGCCTTTATCTTACAGTTTTTTTTTCCCAGTGTGTTTACAACTGTTTTAACCACTTTACCTCTAGCCACTGTGCTGCTACTGCGGCACAGTGGCTCGTTATTGTCCAGCGACGTAGACCTACATCGCTGGACTCCTCCCCCTGTAGGCGGCGCTCGTGCGCCGCCGGAGGCGCGCTCCCGCTGTTTTCATTCACAGCGGGAGTCGGGCCAGGGGAGGAGCTGCGGCGATCGCCGCCGCTCTTCCCCGATCGTTGGAGAATCCAGTTTGGAGATCCGACCGCTTGTGTAAACAGAGCGGGCGGATCTCCTAAGTGACAGGGAGTGACAGATCGGAGTGTTCAGCATAGCATAGCTGAACATCCGATCTGTCCCTGGCTCACACAGTCACCTCCCCCCCCCCACACGTTAGTAAGCACCAGGCATACATTAACCCCTCCCTCTCCAATAAAATTAACCCCTTCCCTGCCAGTGTCATTTTTACAGTAACAGTGCATATATATAGCACTAATTACTGCAGTAATGTCACTGGTACCCCCAAAAGTGTCAAAAATGTCAGTCAAGGGTCCGATCTGTCCGCCGCAATGTCGCAGTCCCGCAAAAAAAATTGCAGATCGCCGCCATTACTCGTTAAAAAAAAAACACCAAAAATGACAGAAATCTTTCCCTTAGTTAGTAAAGGCAATAACTTTTGCGCAAACCAATCAAAATACGCTTATTGTGATTTTTTTTTACCAAACATAGGTAATTGGCCAAAAATTTTAAAAAAATTAGATTTTTACATTTTTGGGGGGGGGATTTCATATAAAAAATGTTAAAAATATTGTTATTTTTTCAAAATAAACGCTCTTTTTTTGTTTATAGCGCAAAAAGTAAAAATCGCACAGGTGATCAAATACCACCAAAAAAAAGCTCTATTTGTGGGAAAAAAAGGACGTAAATTTTGTTTGGGTACGGCGTCGCACGACCGCGCAATTGTCAGTTAAAGTCGCACAGCGCCGAATCGCAAAAAGTGGCCCAGACGTAAGACAGCAAAATGCTCCAGTGGTAAAGTGGTTAAGCGGACTCTAGTGTGATTGTGCGAAACTGAAAACTGACTAAAAAATGCATAGGTGTGAACCATGCCTAAGAGATTACCCCTTAATTATAGTCTACATACTAAAACAAGGAAATGTTTCTTTTTACAGAAATCTACAGGAATCACAAAAAAAACCTTAAGACTCAGCCCAATAATGCCCACCTAGTTAAGGATTTTTGTTCCGGGTGGAGTTGCCTTTTTTTATAATGAAAAGCAAATGTACAGCAATGTTTATTGTGTTTCAGGCTTGGCAAGGTTAACATTGTGTCTATTTATAGAAAGAGGAAGTATATATTTCCCTGAGAATATAGAGAAGTGAATTGTCTATAACTTCTTCTTCCTTTCCACCATTGCATCCATAAGTGTTTTTTTTTTTTTTTTTTTTCATACAACAGCCTGCGCGAGAAAAAAAAAAATCAAATTTGATTGATTGAATAATGAAAAAAAAAAAAAAAAACACTTTGTTTTAAAGTGTCTCTGTTACTAAAAATAAATGTAAACCTGGAAAAGGTGGGGGTGGGTGGATAGGGTGGGGGAGTTGCATTGTGAATCCTGATAGTGCCCTTTTAACTTTTAATAAGAGGGGGTTGGAGGGGTGACACCACGTTCATTGCACCAGGGGATGCCACTGCCTACGCCACAGTACCCCGTCTCTGTATAGACTCTACTAGAGAGGAGTCATAAATCACATCTCAGGCCGGTATAATAGGGAGGGATACAGAAGAAATAATCATAATGGTCTATGTAAGTCCTGTCTAAGGACCACACTGAGATAATGCAATGCATTTGTTATTGCAGTACTGGGGTGATCTCAGTTTTCACTGACACATTTTACTGATCCGTGATGTTATTTTAGGCAGGAAAATTATTAGATCATCATCGGAATTCTTTCAACTCTCATTGCTGGGCTCACTGGGCACATTGTTATTACAAAGGCAGTGTCTGTACAGTGTACGCAGGTATGGACGTGCTGACTTACATTATTAGCTCAGAAACTGCCACTCAATATACTGTATATGCTGCAGTTTATTATTGTTATTTTATCTTATTGGGTTTTTTGTTTTTGTTTTTTTATTCATTCCTGCCAAAACCCAACTTCAGCCAGACTTTTTTCTTTAGTTTGGGATAAAGGGAGGAAACTGTTAGATTATTATTTTATTTATTTATTTTATTACATTATATTATATTATATTATATTATATTATATTATATTATATTATATTATATTATATTTATATATATATATATATATATATATATATATATATATATATATATATATATATATATATTATATATATTTTTTTATATAATCATTATATATATTATATATTATATTTTTATAGTATTTATTTTATTTTATTTTAGGTCATTAATTTAATGCTGTCTCTGTCCCCAGTGGACTGAGTTCCCCTCACTTCCTATCTCAGTGACCACACAGGAAGTGAGTAATATATTTACAATTGGTCACTCCAGCTTTAAGAAAACATTGACAGAGATTCTAATGCTAGCAATACATGAAAGCAGGGTTCACACATATACAAGCTGGATGCGGGTTTCCCTGCATTTCACTAGCAGTTCACACAACTCCAGGGCGGCCGCAGTTCGCTACTAAAAGGGTCCCGTGTGCCTTTAGTTCTGACCCAGATGCAAATTCAGGTAAAACTTCAGACCTCATTCTCACCTAAATCGGTATACAGGGACACGCCAGACCCCCTGATGTGGGCCACGACCGCAGTATAAATTAACCTTAAGCCTGGTACACACGATAAAATTATTGGACGATTGATCATCCGGTTTTCGTTTTTGGGATGCTAGTCAGGGGCATACCTGGAGCATTTGGCACTCGGAGCAGATCCTATATCTGGCACCCCCACACACTTTAAAATGTAAAAACACCCAAAAAAATTTGTAATGCTTTTTAAGAATATGTATTGCACAAATTTCACAGCCCCCCAACACAGTGCCCCCCCCCCCGTCTCTCTAATCACAGTGCCCCCTTTTACTCTCTGCCTCCCCTGCACAGTCCTACCTTCAGTATAGACAGGTAGCTGATACTACCGTGTTTCCCTCGAAAATATGACCTTCCCTGAAAATAAGACCTATCTCAGTTTTCTAGGATGGCTGCAATATAAGCCCTACCCCAAAAATAAGACCTATCTCAGTTTTCTAGGATGGCTGCAATATAAGCCCTACCCCAAAAATAAGACCTATGTCAGTTTTCTTGGATGGCTGCAATATAAACCCTACCCCGAAAATAAGCCCTAGTTAAAGTCCTTGTAAAATGATGCAATCCACACTGTAAAAAATAAAAAGATTATTTAATGTGCAGTGTGTGTCTTTATGTAATATTATTGTAGAAAATTCCTTATATACAGCGCCACTAGGCACTCATGTGACACTCTCCTCCTCTCCTTCCAGCAGGGCCGGTACAAGGGGTTGGCAAGAGGGGCAGCTGCCTTGGGCTCAATGGTTTATTTCAGGGATGGGGGTGCCCTGACCCTAACCCTAAGGGAAGGGAGGGGTCAGTTTGGCATCCTTGTCCTGGGTGCTGGATGACCTTGTTGCGGCACTGCCTCCCGGCCCTCCTTCTGCAGTGCTCGGAGCAGGGCTGACGTCAGCGGGGATCTAGGCATCTCCCTCGGCAGTGCTTGGAGTGGGAAGAGGAGCTCTGGCAGGTCATGTGAGTCCCCAGTAGTGCTGTAAATAAGGTATTTTCTATAATGTTGCATAAAGACACAAACTGGACATTATATAATCCATTTACAGAGCAGAGTAAATTATTTTACAAGGACTTTAACTAGGGTTTATTTTGGGGATTACAGAGATGCTGACTCCTGAGCTGACAGGAAAAGAGAGTGGGAGAGAAGACAGGGGACAAAAAAGACATCCCCTGAAAATAAGGCCCTAATGCATTTTTTGTAGCAAAAATAAATATAAGACCCGACCCTATTTTCAGGGAAACACGGTATTAGCAATGTGTTTAAGTAAAAGATTGCAGACATACTACAGGAGATGGTAAGAGACTGAGGACATGATACAAGAAATGGTCAGAGACTGCAGACATGATACAGGAGATGGTTAGAGACGGATGACATGAAACAGGAGATGGTTAGAGACTGAGGATATGATACAGAAGATGGTTAGAGACTGAGGACATGATACAAGAGATGGTCAGAGACTGCAGACATGATACAGGAGATGGTCAGAAACTGAAGACATGATACAAAAGATGGTCAGAGACTGAGGACATGATACAAGAGATAATCAGAGACTGCAGACATGATACAATGGATGGTCAGAGACTGCAGACATGATACAAGAGATAATCAGAGACTGCAGACATGAAACAAGAGATAGTCAGAGACTGCAGACATACTACAGGAGATCATCTTAGACTGCAGACATGATATAAGGGATGGTCAGACACTGCAGACATGATACAAGAGATGGCCAGAGACTGTGGACAGGATACAAGAGATGGTCAGAGACTGTAGACATGATACAAGAGATCAATGCATCAATACAGCCTTATCAGTGCCTAGTAAATGCAGCCTCATCAGTGCCCATCAAATGCAGCCTTATCAATGCCCATCAAATGAATCCTCATCAGTGCCCATCAAATGAAGCTTCATCAGTGCCCAACACATGAAGCCTCATCAGTGCCCATCAAATGCAGCCTCATCAGTGCCCATCAAATGCAGCCTACCAGCTCCTGGATCACACAGAGCAGCGATCTCCCACTGTGTCACGGAGCTTGGATTTGAATTGCCCGGGGCAGCTGCTTAACAAAATCCAGCCTCCTAGACCGGCTCCTATGATACATGCCACATAGATTGAATTTCCTATCATTGGAGAAGTGCGCCGTCTTTCACAGGAGCGGGTCTAGGAGGCGGGACTTTGTTAAAGAGGCCGCAGAACACTTCAGATCCAAGCTCTGTAACACAGGGGGAGATCCCCGCACTGCGTGACACACAGGTGGAGAGGCGGAGGGAGGGTAAGACTCTGACAGGGGCATGCTGGGATAATGTATACATATTCAACACCCCTCCCCCCCTTCCCAATGTGTGGCACCGCCCACAACCCCCGCCCCCCCCCCCGGTCGATATGCCACCGATACTAGTCTCATATCAAATATGAAGGAATTACTAAAGTTTCGAAAATTCTCATACTACAGAATAAAAATTCAGATGTAATGTAATGTGCTGTGTTGTATTAGTATTATATTGTTGGATTTAAATTGTAATGATTAAATTAAGTGATTAAATGTAAGGAATAAATGAAATGTCGTGATCGGTTTTCGAAAGCTGTGAACTAACGATCAGATTACCGTACGATTGCTTTGAAAGCGGTATATTTTTTGTACGATTTTCTGATCCTGTGTTAAAGCGGTAGTATACCGCTTTTTTTCACTTTTAACTACAGGTAAGCCTATAATAAGACTTACCTGTAGGTCCAATTAATATCTCCTAAACCGGCACAGTTTAGGAGATATTTGCAGTGCATGCAGCCGCTCACGCGAGCGGCGCATGCGCTCTGAAGGTCCGGCGAACCTTCAGCTTCCCTTGCCGGGAGCTTGCCAGAAAATCACTCCCGCGCACATGCGTGGGAGTGACGTCATCGCGGCTCCGGCCATTTACAGCGCCGGAGCCGCCGAACCCGGAAGAGACGCCGTGGGATCATGTCAGCTCCCACAGCGGTGTCCGGGGGTTCGTGTCGGGGTTCGTTCTAAGGTAAGTAATTCATAATGAGCTAGTATGCGATGCATACTAGCTCATTATGTCTTTGTTTTGCAGGGTTTTTTTATTTTTTATTTTGGGTTTACAACTGCTTTAAGACTTCCTTAACACAGGCGACCAGGGGGTGATAAAAACAGGCTATTGAGCTGCGGTTTTACGAATGCCCCCTCCCCCCCAGGTAAACTCTAAAATACAGCTAGAGGGGGTTGTTCAAATGCTGTGGTCACAGCACGTTAATCGCTGTGACCAAATGTTCTAATTGACAGACGAAGCCGCCTGTCAAACTCAGTCATTAAAGTCAATGGGGCCTTGCTTGGCTTTCACTCTCTGACTCATTTCTCCCACTGAACTCGTATGGAAATAATGTTTGTAAAGTTCATGTAACTAATAATACAGTATACTATTTGAAACCATTCATGAGGAATTTGTAGGTTTCTCCTCCTCTGATGCGGTGAAGGAGGAAGTGAGCCAATACCAGCTGTTTATTGGCTGGATCCAAGAAGTTTATAAAAACTTTTAAGAGAAAGCTCAAACTTTTCTCCCTGTGCCGGCCAATGTTTACATAAACTGAGGCTCAGCGAGGATGTGGGGAAATGTGATCACATGCAGGTGGACAGCTAGACAGATCAGCTTCAAAGTCTGCCTTGAAATTCTCTGCTTTACTTTTTTCCCACTTGAATTTCTTGCTTGGCATTCCTAAAGATAACAGGGCAGTCAGTAACCCGTCCATTACCATTACATCCAGGATCACAAGATTAATGCCACTCTGTTGCCACCAATAAGACTGTTAAAGTGACACTAAACAATATCCTTATTGTTCAAAAATAATCCATACACATCCACTGCTTAGCCACTAGAAGACCAGGCATTTTCTTGCACTTTTTTTTTAACAAGAAAATCAGTTTGTTTGTTTTTTTTGCTAGAAAATTAGTTAGAACCCCCAAACAATATATATATATTTAAAGCAGAGGCCCTAGAGAATGAGGATGTTTACATTCCTTGTGACAGCAAAAGGCACGTTACAGGTACTCTTTATGGAGAGATCCCAGGTCCCCAAATACCTCCTTTGCACCTAAAAGCATTTCAAATGCCAAGAGTTTTGATCACTATTAATTTAAAAAAAATGGTGCTGCTAAGATGCCGGTAAACTGGAAGCGATGTCATGTCATTGCTTCCGAGTTTCGGATCAAAGCCAGTCCCGGCTTTCTTCGGATCTTCGACTAGCTGGCGGGGGGGGGGGATGTTTGATTATCTGCTCTGGTTATTACAAGACAGCGGAACGTCGGCTCTAAAAATCAGTACCGGAGTCATCGCAGGACAATCACTTGAAGTCAAGTGACATACTAGGTACATGATTTGGTGGCAAGTGGTTAATGGCCCTGTAATCTATTTTTAAAGCGGAGTTCCGGCCTCAGCAACGTTTTTTAAATAAAAATACCCCTGGGACAGTCAGGGCTAGTGCATTTCAGAATGGATAGCCTCTGAACTCTCCCAGGTTGCACTTACCTTTTAGAAGAAAAACTTACCTTGAAAATTTCTTGTCCAGCGCTGCCATCTCAGTTGTGGGCAGCTGAAGCCAGGGTGTCCTCTTCGGTGTCCTCTTCGGTCCCAGAATCCCCTGTACCGGCCCCGCTTGTCAGTTCTGGTGCAGGCGCGTCATCCCTGCACAGCTTCTGGGCATGCCCAGAAGCTGTTCAGCAGGGAATAACACACCTGCACTGGAACTGACGACGAGCGGGACCGGTGCAGGCGCATTGACTCCTGGGAGCGATGACGTTCATCTCCCAGGAGTCCATGTAAGGAGGAAGTGACGGCGTGGGCTGTGTCCGCAGAGGGAGGAAGAGGAAGTAAGGTAAGTATATTTTCTTTAAAAACAAGGTAAGTGAATAAAAAAAAAAAATGTTAATTATCCAATTGTTTTTCGGGTAATTTAGAGCAAGCGTAAGGGCAAAAGTGCATTTTGAGGGTGGAACACCGCTTTAACAACTTTTTATAGCAGTATATGGGCTAAGGTCTGGACACAACAGTATTGTAAATCAACAACAGGTGTGGAATATAAGTATCAGCATAAAACACCATTTCCTTTAGCTAGCTCAGAGAGCCAGGTGCACAGACAATAATCTCCCCATCAATATGGAGTAAGCTGTAGGCCAAACTCCAGCCATCGATAGGAGCAGGACAAACACAAAGTCTTACACATAGGGATGAGAGAGCAAGAATGAAGGCCCCCTCACAGGGAAATGGAGCCTTGACTGCAGGGAGCATGGCCTAGCAATAGGGGCGTGATCAAGAGATGTGAATCCAAAGGGGTCAAGATGATTGGCTAGCTGGATGAGGGGCTGGGCCTGAACTCTGTAGCACTGTCCCCGCAGGGCCTGCTGAATAATGACTTGACAAGCTCCCCTGATTACCAGCACACGGTTACCTTCAGATATAGTTTGTGGATCCCTTCCTTGCTCCTGATGGCTCGTCACACAAATAAACAGTCTAGGGTGTTGTTTGTTTTTTATGATTATTTGGAACTGGGATAGGAGAAGGGAATAGTGGGATACTCCAGTTTGAACTTAGTGAATAATAACTTATCTTCTGGACTCTCTCACTAGCATCCCCTTTAACTGACACCCATCCACTGGTCACACTCACTAGCATCCCCTTTCTACCGACAACCGTCCACTGACTATCCTAGGAGCAGGGGTGGCCCCCTTCAGGTCAGGCCCCTTGACACAAGATTCTGTACTCACTGTACTGCAGAGACAGATCCTCCAATGTCTCCACTCTCAGTCAGCTTCTCTGGACCTCCGTGTTCAGTTCCTCACTGCTACTCTCCAGGCCCTCAGGACAACCCCCTGGGGCGGCATGGCACCTCTACAGAGGAGGAGGCAGCCACCCCCTAACTCTGGGATTCCGCTATCCTGACAAAAGACCTCAAGCACATGTGCTCCTTGCTTTTATACAGTATCCCAACGTGCAGCGAGGCACTTTCCCCCTGCCAATCATCAGGACTGTATCATAAGCCTGTGCACCCATTCGTCAGGTTTCCTACCACTGTCCACCCTATTGGACGAGTGTAAAACATTCTCTAGACAGAATGAGTTGCATCCTGAGCACAATGAACAGACCTCACTAACAGATCCTGCTCTCTGGTAGGCAGAGAACAATATAGAGGGTGCTACAACTCTATAAAAGTTCCAACCTGAGGTAAAATCTGAGGTAAGATAAGTTGCCCGTCCGCCCATTTCTTTTCTTTAGTTTCATGTCTGTTGTCACAGCTTGGCTGGGTGTTTTTACCTTGCCAGCGATAAATGTTTCATTTAATGGGCTATGCCCTTCAGTGAAAGTTCGACTAGTCTATGTCTGTCTGGAAATTATGGTAAGGACAGGCTTTTTACACTAGGTCCAGTTAAAGTTTCAAGAGGTGCCCACAGTACAACTGTGACTGGCACGGGTTTAATGTTTGATATTTCTATTGCTTATGTGGAAAAATTTCAATAAAGCTGTGGCCTTGCCCTTTCTGATCTAACCTGTCTGTGTGTCGTTTATTGGTCAGGGTTATTGGTAGTGTGGTACCCTCTAGCTTAGTGTGTTAGCTGTATATAGTTTTTTTTGCTAGTGTAGGTAAAATTGATTTGGCTGAGAGCCAGGCCTGGGTTAAATTTGGATCAGGGTGAGTGATTCAAGGAGGCTGGATGTCTCATCAAGCAACACCTCTGGTACCTCCCCCTACTTGCTGGAACCTTAGAGAAGCTTTCAGAAGAATGGGTGGGATTTTAGGAGGAGCTGCTTGGAGTATTGAGGAGGGCCCCAGCCAACCCCCAGCAAGTGGACTGGCAGGGGGCAAGCACCTCTTAAATATTGTAGGGTCATGCCAGCAAGGGGCAGTCAGATAGAATTTGGAGATGGAGTGCTGAGAAGGCTGTCTATGGCCCTTGAGGGTTCCCCCTAGTCTGGGGGGTGGTGACCTTAGGCCTGGGGATCCCTTTATGACACATGGCGGAGTGCTGTCTAGTAAGCATGTCCAGGAGGTCTCAAGGAGAAATCAGCCAGGTAGCCTGGCAAGTGTGCAGTCTGGGAGGCTGGTTAGGGCTAGTGTGAGAGGCAGCTGCAGCCAGGCAGGACGGCAGTGCCTGAAGAGGTGGTGCTGGGATCAGTAGCCACAGGAATGCAGCTGGTCACTGGACGTTTCTCTACACAACCAAAAGGGCCCACGGTCCCTGCCTGTAAGGGGCTTTTGCTTAATCTGACTAAGTGCCTTTTGTCAGATTCACCAAACAGTTTTCCAGCTGTATTAGTATTGTTTTCTACAAGAAAGTGAAGTGCTGGAGCAAGAGGAGTGTATATAGACTGTAAAAAGCCAAGTTGTCCCTGAAGAATTTTGCCAAAGTCAAGTGGGCATCCCATAACTTCCCTTTTTCCTATCCAGGTTTTACCCCCCCCCCCCCCATAAAACATATAAACAAGCACTGAACTGTTTCTTGACTCTGGGATACTGTGGAGATTCAGTGTGCCTGGCTGTGCAGGGTGGGGGGATCCCATTTCACCAGTGGCTCCTACTTAGGGTGCACTACAGTAGATATGGTTATTTATGGCTTTAGGCCTATGCTCTCCAGCAGCCAAGATGAGGAAGGAAGAATAGAAAAGAAAAAAAAAACAGCGTCACCGTGTCTGGATCACGGATCAGAATGAAAAGGCCAGGAAAGGTTTTCACACGTCATCAAGTTTTCACAGGCAACAATGATTAATAGTCCTGATAACACGTACTGTATACATAGCCAGTGGAACCATTTATGTCTGAATTTCTCTTCTCTGCCCTTGAGTTCTGCTGTGAGGCTTTCCATACAGTGAATCTCAGTAATTCTTGAGAACCACAGCGCATGGGGGTAGTCTCCTGCTCTCACAGGGCCATAATGCGGGCCCTATTTGCATTCACTAGATGAATAAGCATAGTCTTCATGTAGAGTTTCCTGGACCAACAGAAGGTATTTTTTGTGCTAAGAATACATATTTGAAAAGATTTTTTTTTTATTTTTAACCAGAGTTTAGGGCCACTTTAATACTTACCTTTTCTACCACCTGTAGCAACAATTTGTGCCCTACTGAAGAGCTACTGCTGCTGAAGAATCTTCTGCACCGTAGGCCTCTTTCACATAAGAGATCTGATTGGGTCCGTTTTTCAGATCATTTCCTCCATTCTCCTCTACTGAGCACCAGATGTAAACTGACTTGTGTCTAATTACACCCGGCTACATCTGGGTCAGATCCAGCAAAAAAAAATGTAGTGGGATCTGTTCCTTTCTGGCTGGCTGGTTTGGATCAGGGGGCTGCTGGGTGTAAATGGACAGCCAGTCAATTTACATATAGTTTCCCATAGAGTCTTCAGCGTATGTTCTCTATAGAGCGGTGGGTGTAAATGGACATGTTGGTTCGTAGTTCCCCATCCATCTACAGTGGTTTCCTGTAGGCCTGCGGCCTGCCCTTTGCATGCCTTTACCTGGCTCTTGGGACAATATTCCTCCCATTGACACCAACAACGGGGTATAATTCCTGCAACTGACATCAACAACAAGGCACTTTTTCTCCGATCAACACCAATGATGGGGCACTATTCCTCAAACTGATACCGATACTGGGGGTTATTCCTTCGACTGACATCAATAACAGGGCACTATTTCTACCACTAACACAAACATTAGGGCACTATTTCTCCCACTGACACCAACAATGGGGCACTTTTCCTCCTGCTGACACCAACAATGAGTCACTATTCCTCCTGCTGACACCAACAATGGGTCACTAATCCTCCCACTGATACCAATGATGGGTCACTAATCCTCCCACTGATAACAAAGACATGGCACTATTCCTTCCACTAACATGACTGAAGGGGCACTATTCCTTCCACTGACACCAACGACGGAGCACTATTACCAAGGATGTATACTCCCACTGCCACCAGGATAATTTCTACTTTCAATGGTCACAGTCTGGCTCCCCTAAAGTCTGAAGAACAGTAAGCTGGCCCTTTGTTTAGAACGTTTGTAGAACCCTAATCTAGTGGATCAGATCGGATGGCAGTCAGGTGTAAATGGACAGGTGGTCCATTAACGTCTGACCACCAATAGAGGAAAGTGAGCTGTATCTGTCCACTCTGCATAAGCAGGGAGGACATGGACCAGCCACCCCCCTGCTCAGTGGGGATCATTGGACAGGATCACTACTGAGCAGGCGGACTCCTGGCAAAGTCTGTTCTGGGTGGAAGGGGCCTAAGGGAAATAGCAGAGGTCCTTAGGATCTCCTATTAGCTGAAAATACTGTACATTACACATTTATATGTATGAATCAGGCCATGGAGTGATAGAAGTGTTTTTTTAAAGCGTAACTCCAGTCTTGTTGAGAAAAAAAAACATTCCCCTCTAAGGTCCCGTTCACATTGCCGCGATCCGACTTCCAGGGGTGACCTCCGAGGTCGCGGTGCGAACAGCGTGCCGCGGAGCGGCCGCCACGGACTTCATAACATTGAAGTCTATGGCGGTCGCCTCCGGGTCGCCCCAAAGAAGCTCCGGACCCTTTTTCTAAGTCGGAGCGACTTGTGTCGCTCCTATTAGAACGGGTCCGCAGCTTCCCTATGGAAGGCAACCTACGGCGACCTGTGAGGCGACCAGGTCGCCTCACAGGTCGCCTTAGTGTGAACGGGGACTAAGTCATCTATGTACATTGCAAGGATTATAACAACATTTGTTGCAAACTCCTACCTTTTGTTTTCCTGAAGAAATCATTGTTTGTTCCTCTGTGCCTTTGTGCGAGTGAGCCAATTCAGAAGGATTGCCAGGTAAATTTATATTGTTCTCTGCCTGCCAGAGAGCAGGATCTGCTAGTGAGGTCTGCTCATGGTGCTTAGGTGCAGCTCAGTTTGTCTGAAGTGTTTCACACTGGTCCAATAGGGAGGCATATTGGACAGTGGGGGGAAACCTGGCAAATGAGTGCAACTTTGTACAGCCCTGGTGAGGCCCAACAAGTCATCACACAGCAAGCCCTATGAGGACGGTGCTACATTTGGGGGCATCGTCCAGGATTTCCTCTGAGTTACAGCAGTGGTTGCTACGGGCAACGGCCGAGTATTTGCCCAAGTAACACTATGTCTTCTCAAGTAAAGTGCTGGAGGTCAGTGGAGAAAGTAATGTCTGCTTTACAGTGATCAGTTCAAGTGTGTTTCCAAGTCATGGTTACAACAGTGGTTGCTATCGGCAATGACCGGACATTTACCCAATAAACATTTTGTCTTCTCAAGTAAAGTGCTGGAGTGTTGATGGAGAAAGTATGTGCTGTATTGTAAGAGAAAATTGTGTCTGCTGTACAGTAATCTGTGCAAGTTTCCTTTTAAGTTATGGTGAAGAAATCAGTGACCCGGGATGCGGGGATCCCGTGTGTCAGGGGTTGTGTCAGTACATGTGCTGTGAAAGAAAATGCCTGTTGTGCAGCCGGTAGCAGCAGGACAATTTATAACAGCAGTAAGGGAGTTTGGTTGGCTTGTGAATGGAGAAGTGCAACTGGAGCTCAAGTACAGGCAGAAGAGGCAGATGTATGTGTGTCTGTGGAAGGGAACACAATCTGCATTGCAACTTTATGGCATCAGCGAAGGGGTTACAGCACCGCGCGGGAGAGAGCACGCCAACGAGATCTGCCTTGCAGGAGGAGCCACCGCTGAAGAGTCAGCTAGTCTGGGGCCGTGGGCGAGTCGCTGTCCGTGGGCCACCAATCCGAATGGAAGTGTAAGAATATTTAATAATAAATATCTTGCGCTCGTACTTAATTATGTCAGAATATTTATACTGCTCTGAATATAGCAGTGTCTATGGTTAATAAGCAAAGATCTGTGAAAAAGGACAGTCTTCACCTATTGCCATAAATCAATGTCATGAATTCTTTTTAATTGATTAATTTCTTTTTAAAAGCATATACCAATCTTAGTGAGTACAGTCTACAGTGTGGAATATATATAAAATATTTATTCGCCAGACATGTAAAACACAATATATGATCAAACAGGAAGTGACACATAAAAATAACTCTACATAAAAATACTAACTTCAAATAATCAATGCAATGTGATGTTTAGCTCAATGATGAAAGTGAAACTGAAACAAAGTGAAAGCAAAACGAAAGCAAGATTACCATTTCTTCCCAGGTATAGTATAAGCCATAAATTAATGTTCTATATAAACAGACTACAATGGTCTGCGAATCACAGGGCCCAAAGTCTTTCCACTGCAGAAGGAATGAGAATAAGCCATGCGAAACGGAAGACTTAAAATTGCAAATAATGCACTTAATCTGATATTAATAAAAATGTATAAAAACAAAAATCAGCTTTTTAGAGAAAAATCTACCATGGTTTATACGGCTGGAATTGTAATCTCATTACCCTTAAATATGCAATATAAAACATATAAGGAAGGAATAAACAATTGTTGAATAAAATCAAATAACATAGCAAGGCATATTTACCACACTTATGGCTGCTAGCTTCAAATCGCTAAAAAATCAAGTTTCAGATGAATGATGGACCAGGGAGTATGTCTGGATGAGTCTATTGAGTAATGTAATAGTGTGTGTGATGTAAGTGTATTGTCTGATGGGCAGTGTAATGTGTGTCTCTCTCATCTGGGTTGGTCTTTTATATGGTAAGAACAAAGAGCTATAAAAATTACCATAAGTAAAACCCAGAGGGATGAAACATTATCCCAATTGGTCGGGATATTCTATACCTAAACTGGTGAGGTCAGAGACACACCTCTTTAAATAATTAACCCTATACCTTGGATAATAAAATTAAGGATGATTCCTCTATATGTAAGATTAATCATAAAACACAACATAAAACTTTGTCCAGACTCCCAGTACATACATAAATGTCCACCTGTATCTCCATCATTCACCTGTGCAAGTAATGCCATTCCAATAATTATATTATTTAACACAATATAATATTTTTATATGGGAATATCTAAAATTATCTCAAGACTGCACCTGGTATTTCGCCTCCAGAGGGCAGTATCGTACCATTCATTAGATTTTGTATTTAACATAATTTGAAACAATTACCCATCCTTCTTATCTCATGACCTCTGACCTGTCGGCTAGTAAAAAGCAATTACTTATTTGACTATGCCAAAGACTGTCAGAAATCTAGTCTAGGTTTGGGAATATTTACGACACCTTGAGCACTAAACCAGTCCAAAGCAATTCTTATATAAACACTCCTACCACATGCCTTAACATGAAGTAATTCGTTTTCACCTTAGTTTTAAGTCTAAGTAAGATACTACTATGAGAATATAAACCTAAAACGTGATACAATGTTCCTAAATATATATGTATATGCCTTACATAATATAATGATATAATTATGGCTAATATCTTCTCACATATGATAATGTATCTATAAAAACTTATATGGTTCATCTTTAAATGTCTGCTAGAATATACTGGGGTATTGTCCATTGTTATATACTTATAGACAGACTGAGATATCCCCGCTTAACATAGCGTCAGACTGACTGAGTCTTATCTGATAAATATGTCAAAAGAAATCTTATTTACGATTACATAAAAAATACAAAGATCTCTGTTGAAACCATAGACCCTTTGTAAGCCTGTGAGAGACATTTTGTTTAACAAGTATATATGAACTTTGTTTCACCTTAAAAACAAGATGGACGCCATCCTGTTCAGAATCTCTTATATGCATAATATGAAATATACATGGCTTTTAAAATCATTTTTCTTTTTACCTATTATTATTTTAATCAACCCCCAATAACCCAGACAGAAGAAGGGAGCTGAGACGTAATTTCTGCCATCGGGTGTAGCTGAGGAGCAGACACGTGTGTGGAGGAGCAAGATGGCAGATGCCGGAGTAAGCCAGGGTGCAGGGGCTATCCCACGTGTTGGCGGAGAGCCTGCAGAGAGGACTGAATCACAGAATCTAACCCTGTTGGACACAGGGGTCCGATTGATGCCCAAGGGAAGTCTGGTCTTGTGCAATGGAGGAGATAGGGAGCAGCTTGGACTAGTATGTAGGAGAGACAAATGAGAGAATAATTAAAGTTTATTGAGAGACCGCGGGGGTAACTGGACCATAAAAAAAACAGAGTGTCAGCTATCCACTGCCAAAGGAGATTACATACAGCCTGTGGTGCTGTAAATGCTGAATACCCCCTTGGTGGGGAGAGTTTTCCAGTGAGTGCGGCACATAAGGGGAAGCACAAGTGAAGACACCAGCTCAAATATTTTATGGAAACACATTTTTATTATTTCTTAGTTTTTGATTTTTTGATTTCTCGATTCTTGTGTATATCATATTTGAGGACTGTCGTTAAACAGTCTGCAAGCACTTGTCACTTTTTTGCACTGAGTCACAATTTATACCGAATCACTATTAGTATTGTATTAGGAATATTCTATAGCACACGTCACTATATCACTGAATCACTTGAGTGAAATATTGGGTCTTATGATTTGCCCTAATTAATATACAGCACTTATGTAGAATAGGTTTGGTTGCATATTACAAAGCATTGTAATAGATCCAGCACTAGCAGCGCCACATCCACCAATCTTCTCTAAGACACATATTAACATCTACCCAGGTAGCTGTTTAGTGGAGGCGGCAGCTTCATACAATATCTGTGTAGCGGAGAAGTAGTTTAATCTACAGGGTCTCCGCTGGTAGACAGGAAAACAAGTAATAATCCAAATAGGCAGGTACAGCATGCAACAATCCAGGTAGCGTTATACCATCCTTCCCTCCCAAGAGCTAGACGACACATAGGCTGGGAGTCAACTTGAATGCCTTCGTTTATTGAAAACACAAGGGATCTACACTCTATGAAAACCCCTCCCTCTTTGAGCCATCCCCCACACAAACACACATCCCATAATAACCTTACAAGGCAGACAGGAACAATAGGACAATGGTATGCAGGTATTCACAATAACAAACCCCACCCCACTGGCATGGGTCTATGAAACACTTCTACCATTTTCTAGCCATCTGCAATACATTCCCACACATCTCCTGAGGGACACTGCTTAGAAATATGATAGTCCCAAGTGAAAGAGTTCTCACTCTCTCAACACAAACCACACTCTCAGTGTCCATTCTGCTACAATCTGATCCTTAAATTAGTCCATAGCGCAGGTACTTTATTCTATTCTTTCCAGATGCATGAATGTGTCCATGCGGCTGCGAGCGTGGAGCCAGTGTGGGCACTGTGGTGACATGCTGCTGAAGCTAGAGAGGCGTGATTGCCAGCCCAGAAGATTGTATGTGAACTGGGAAGTAGGAATCATTTCAGAACTGCTGACAACCATAGTGGCTATTCCTTTTGGGAGAGAACAGGGAGTGCCGAGAGTACCACTGGGGCTGGGACCAGTGATGCAAACCTGCACAACCATCTGCCAAACCGGGGAGACCTACATCTTACAGGTGCAATGCACACAAGTTGTTGGAGCTGAACAGCGGTCGCAAGGTGCATTGGTGGCGGTTACAGCAGCAAGCAGTCTGGCTCTTAAAGAGGCAGAGGGGAGTTAATGGGCCCAGAAGTTGAAGTCCCCCAGTTCGTCCAGTGAAGGAGAGGTAGGGGCCATTGATGTGGGGTCACCCAGTTTCCAGTATCGCTACGGGTCCCTGGAAGAGGGAATCGATGACTGGGGGTCAGAAGTAGAGGCTGAATGGAAAGGGGAACTGAAGGAACAATAAGTCATCCAAGTTCCAGTTCACTCAGTAAAGAGACAGAGACAGCAGTTGATCGACTGAGGTGTGCAAGGAATTTGGGGTTCTGTAAGGCCTATGCAACTAGGGTCCTGATCTATCCCCACCTCGCACCTATGCCTGGGCTCGGGCACAGAACGAAGCCTACTCTAATCTGATCCAGAAAGTGGAGACCCTTTACACCCCCACCTGGGAGAGGAGACAGGCAAAAACTCCCCAGGTTCTCACGATTTCAATGCCTAGTCCAAAGGAAGGTGGCCATGGAGTATGGATTCGATTATCCATACACTCCCTGGGAGATAATGGAGGAAATCGAGCGCAAGAGACGGGCCTGGTGTGAAGAAGCTGTTTGGGACTTCCTGTATGTCCCCAAGCCACATCGGAACCTGTCCAAGTCTCAATTTTTGGGACACCTTCCTATCAATGAAGGCAAATTGGAATCTGGGGCCGTCCATCTACATAGACCGGGTAGAGGTCCACTTCCCAGATGGAGTAGGCCAAGCCTGAGCCATCAGTATCCTGAATCCTGAAGGCAAGATCATCCGCATACCTCATCCTGACCACTACTACTAAGGTGTACCGAGTTCTTGCTTCAATTGAAAAGTTTGAGTTACAAAGGGGCCAGTGGGCCTGAAGAATTTGTTATAGCTGTTGAAAAGTGTTGAGGGGCTGAGGGGCTAGCGTGCCTGAAAAGTATCTTTGATACTATGTTGCTGTTAGGTCTGGGAGCCTTTTTCCCCAAATCCCCCTTCCCTTCTATTCTTGCAGGATGGGAATCAGCGAAACTGCTAGTTTCTTCACCTGGGAAAAATAACTTTTGCCACAAAGGACTTCTCATGCCATGTAGAAGGAGCGCGGCTGCCTATCCATTGGCAGCAGGCACGCTTAGAAACGCGTTGCAGTTTTGTGACATCATCTAGTCACGACGCCGGAGCTTCACGCTTCCCAAGCCTCGATTTCGGATGTTTGCTCTCCAAGCCTCGTCCTAGCTCCATCCACCGTCATTGCCGACTCTATGGTGAAGAGCGGAGATCGATTCCGACGGCGACGTCTGCATGTGATGCCAATTATACCTGTCTTGGAGCATCCAGGATCGGTCTCCATCCACCCTACTTGTAACATTGTACTGATGTGAGTTTTTATTATATTTAATTAAAACTACCACTTAGAGGCGTCTCTTCACTGTGTATCTCACTGTCTACTTCATGTATATATGTGCAAATGTTGTTTGTAGCATAGTTAGTTGGGATATTCAACCTTTATCTCTCATACAGATCTTTTGTTTGGCGGGGGGGGGGGGCATTGGTCTAAATGCATCTGGTAAAGTCCTATGTGTACATTTATAAATATTGTACAGCAGACAAGTAACCTGGTGAGAGCAAGTGAGAGTTGTCCTTATCAACTGTAAATAGTTCAAGTTGGAGTATACCACTGTTCCCATTTCCCATCCAAGTTTTACATTAAATATCAAAAATCTAAACCCCTGGACTGTTTATTGAATAACGAGCCATTGGGAGTAAGGATGAATGTGTGAACTGTCCCTAAGTGACTGTCTGCAGGTAATCAGAGGAGGCCCAACAAGTCAACACACAGCAAGCCCTACGGGAACAGTGCTACAATTATCAATCAGCTGTGCAGCTGCAGGGCACTAATGAGGAAATCTGCTGGGCCTGCATTCCTTTAGACATGTTCCTATTAGGAGTATCTCACAAAAATTACATTTTTGTTGCAGGGGATGCCTGAAATCTGACTTGTATCTTAGGCAGACTTCTGGGAAAATTGGTAGGAAAAAAGCAGGAAATTATGTTTCTGGGTGGTGATCTGTACACATTCTGTGTACAGAACAACTCCTGGTAGCCATATTGCATTGGATTTTAGGAAAATTACAGCGACTGCAGATTGAAAGGGAAAGGTAATTTTTTTTACTAACATTCAATTACAATATGACTTGTGTTGCAATTGTATACGCTATATTATTTTTTCTTTGTTTGCTATTTTTTTCCAATCGAAAGTGAAGTTACTCTAAAATACCCGTATTTGTTTATTTTTCCTGTCTTTTCCGACATATCACTTTTATTCCTGCACAGTTTTAAGTATTTTTAATGGGGGTTCATGCATGCATGCAACCAAAATTGCAGCTAAGCAACCAAGTCCTGGCATGCAGTTGATTTCTCACTTTCCCCTGTCACTGATAGGGATGACGTTTGAGCTTGCCCCTATCATGGGTTTGAGGCGAATGCTGCAAGTTCAAGATTCACAGTTCCGGTTGTTTTTTTGTGCAGATTCGCCTTGGAGATAGTTTTTCAGCTATGGCCAGCAGGCTTTGGAAAGAGCCAATAGGGGGGTTTTGGATAAGCCCCCTCACCATAACGGGGGCCCAGAGCAGCCAAAGTGTCAGTCGATTGGAAGCTGCTGTGAAGAAATTTGACAAATTTGACAAACTGTAGAGGAAGAGATTAGAGATGGTAGGAAATTAAACTTTCATTCTGATTGCTAGTTCTTTGAGCAATCATCCCCTTTTGCTAATTTTTTTGTTCTTATTATTGGGTTTTTATTGTCTTTCATTTCATATTGTGGTTTGAGAAAAAGGCTTGAGAGAGATCTCTCTAAGGGTAATATGTAGATGGACGTATAGGAAAAGTAAGTCAAAAAGTGTAGTAAGCGTATACTCACATTCATATGTTTGCTGGATACCCAGCCTAGGGTCAAGCAACCTATTTTAGCACGGGTGGAGAATATGACTGTCTCCACACAGACTGTGGGTGGTCGCACTCATTGCTCGTTCAGAGTTTTCTGGAAATTTTGGCACCACGCTAGGTTGCGATCAGATCTGGTGAACAATAGTAGATAAAATAAGATCCCAAAATGGAACCAGTGTGTGGTCAGCAGAGACACCTATTCAAAAAAAGGTGCTTCCAAGTGGATTTTTCAGGAAGGTTGGTGTTTATTAATCATGAAAACAAACGTGTTTGTGGCTCTTTAGTGGCCACTTTATCAGGAAAAGATGTAAAGTACACTTTAATGCGTGGGATCTGTGTGAATTCTTTCAGCCCAGAGTATACAGTATACTCTGGACTGAAGGATTGCACACAGATCACACGCATTAAAGTGTACTGTAAAACTTTTCCAGATGAAATAGCTGCTAAAGAGCCAGGAAACGCATTGATGGTGTTTTAACCGGTTTTCATGATCAATAAATATCAACCTTCCTGAAGAACCCACTTGGAAGCACCTTTTTATTAAGTGGACACCTCTGCTGGCCACACACTGGTTCCATTTTGGGGCCTTATTCTATCTACTTTCATTTGTTACTCACCATCTGCTCTTGGAGCTGCCTTTTGTTCACATCCTGCCACTGCATTTTTTGAAGGCAAAAATGTGCAAGCATAGTATGAACCTAAAAAAAATCATATTATAATACTTACATTTACTGCACCCCCTAGCCCCATAAACATGTAGTGCTAACCCCGCAGGAGCTGCTTGAATTCTTGTTTGCCCGGGTTTCCCACTGATTAATCCACAGCCAGACACAGGGTATTTTTACACCCTCCAGGTGCGCACACTCTTCCGCTCATTGTCTCCAATGACCGGTCTACGGGATTTGTTTTTGAGGTTTTATTTGGAAAGGATATGAGAAGGATAGGAGAAGGGATTTAGTAGGATACTCCACATTTACTATTCACAGCTTTCTCAGTAGAACTATGTAGCAGACTGTAGGTAGAACTGCGTAGCGAACTGTACAGAATAGAGCAAAATCCCTTTGTAGCAGGAAGAATATAGTGGACCTTGCTTCTTCAAGACACCAACCAGTGTTCCCTTTAGCTTACACCCAGTATGCTGACC
This sequence comes from Pelophylax lessonae, assembly GCF_965119305.1. Taxonomy (NCBI): domain Eukaryota; kingdom Metazoa; phylum Chordata; class Amphibia; order Anura; family Ranidae; genus Pelophylax; species Pelophylax lessonae. The sequence continues at coordinate 206,118,062 of NC_138774.1, forward strand.
TCTAGAATCAAGAGGGGGATTTAGCAGCACCAGTCTCTAGGATGCCTTTAGGGGGTCACAAGGCCCTGGCCCCAGGTCAACCTTTCTCTGTGATACCAGACAGGATCCATGGACATATTCCCTCAGTCAGCTTTTAGGAGAACTCTAGGTTTTAGCTCCAATGTTTCAGGCCCTCAGGTTGCCAACCAAAGTCAGCATTGCAACCTGTGGTTGAGGAGGCCTCTCTCTGTCGAAGAAGAGTCCAAACACATATGTTTTTTAAGTAGAAATACAGTCACCCAGCATGCATTGGGGCATATCCCCTTCCAATTGGCCAGGGCTGTAAGGACATTCATGCTCTCATCTGCATGGTTTCCACCCACTGTCCAGTAAAACTGACGCCTATTCTCTAGTACATTTTGTCCAATTTTACCTCAATAAATATGTCCCAGAATTGGTCGGAGGCCAGGTGTATGTTGCACTCACTTTTATTTAAACTGTTTTTTTGCACAGAAAGCTACATTCTGAAAACAACAGTCCAGAGTTCCATGTGTAGAAACCCAAGGTGCTCACAAAAAGGTCTTTGCTTTATAAGTGCATGCTATTATCAGACATTTACCCCAGATAGGATAGTCACCATCAGGGCTGCTGTTAGAAATCGTGGGGCCCCATACAGACTACCTGGAAGGGCCCCTCCAAGAAAATATTAAAAATATATTTAGCTAAAATTGCAACAAAATCACTATTATGGCACTTTTCCACTGCAAGTACCGGCTCGTACCGGTTCGAGTCTACTCGGCCCTGCTTGGCCCGGTTTGCTTTTCCACTGCTGGTACCGCATGGTATAGTGTCGGAACGGTTCGGTACGGTATGGTATAGGTTTGCTTTTTCACTAAAGTAGTACTAAGTTAAGTGGGTGGGATAACAACGGGGTGGGTGGGATTCTCTGACCAATCAGTGGCTAGTAGTGACTGCATGCAAAGGATTGTGGGATATGGTACCAGTTTGGTACCTGTTGGAACCACAATCGAGTAGGTACTGTTTTTCAGAGCCGTACCGTACCGTACCGTTCGGTTCCATGCAGTCGAAAAGCAAACCTATACCGTACCGTACCGAACCGTTCCGACCCTATACCATGCGGTACCAGCAGTGGAAAAGCACAAAAGCGTGTCAAACCGGTACGGTTCCATGCAGTGGAAAAGCGCCATTAGCAGACACAAATACAACATAACTCACATAATTTCTGCTAAATCTAAAAGAAAAAACTATGTTAATAAATAAAAATGAAGATGAGATGAGAAAAATATACAGGCTGAACAGTTGGAGCTCCGGGATCAGAGAGACAGAGGGAGAGAAACAAAGTTACAGATATACTCAGGAGCAGAGATAACATTAGAGCCAGTGCTGGGAGGGGGGCCCACACAGGGAGGGAGATTAGTGAGGGACAACTGTCTTTCTCAGCAGATAAAAGCTGATAGCAGGGAGAGGGAAAGATCAGATTTAGGTGCTGGAGGAAGATTTCTGTATTTGTTGTCCATCACTAATCTCCCTCTCTGTGTGGGCCCCCCTGTGTGCTCGGGCCCCCTACAAGAGGGCTGGTGGTCCCCCCCTATCAGCGGCCCTGGTCACCATAGTGGCCTTATAGCCGATTAATGCTAACCTTACAGCCTAATACTCAGCCTGACATTTCTGCTCTGACAGGGAGAGATTAAAAGTAAATAATAATAAATCATGTAATCTCTGTGAAGTAAGATGTCACTGTTATACCAATTTATTGAAGATTCAGATTGTTACAGATGCCCAGTGGTGACTGATTCACTTTATTCAACTTAACTGTAAGTGATGTCACTGCTGCAGATACAGTATGAAATCCTGGAGTCCAAGAAGGGCAGTTTGCACCTAAGGCTCCATGTACACGGGACGCTGGAAATGGCCGTTTAGGAGCAGTTGGGCGTTTTTTTCAGAAGCCCCTGAACGCAGCTCCATGTTATCTTATCTGTCCATGTACACATGGTCGTTTACAGTCATTTGCAGGCAGTTGCGTTCAGGGATGTTTTTTAGAACGCAATTATTTGCGTTCGAACGCGTGTTTCCCGGCGTTTCAAACACAAAAACGCGACCGAACACGTCCGAACGTGTCCGAACGCGACCGAACGCGATGTCCCGCATTTAGCGTTCGCGTTTTTCCATTTTAAAGGGGAATCATTTTTTTGACCTCTAGGAACGGTTCTAAACGCAAACGCCCCCGAAAAATGCCCGCTAAACGCGGGTACAAACACGACCGAACGGACGTTTCAAACGTCCTAAAAATTCCAGCATTCAAAGGGACTTTTAACAATGTCCCGTGTACATGGAGCCTAACGCTCTACCAGGATTGCTTCACAATGAGTAAGTGATTAAAAAACGAAAAACAAACCTGCAGAGCAATATAATACCCGTGTAGACAAATTGAAAGCTGTTTATACTGGATGAACCTGTGTTCTTGGTAGTCTGGCATGAGCTTGCTAGGGGTGTCTGTGTGCAGGGCAAGGAATGTTGCACCTCTCTCTCCCACGGTTCTCAGTGTATTATACATTCTCTGATGTGTGCAGGACTCAGCACTTTTTCTGCAACATGCTCTCTTGCAGAGTAATTGTGATATGTTTTCTACTCTGTGTCTGTTTATGCCTATTATGAGATGAGTATGACTAGGTTATTGAATATGGCTTGTTTATTCTGTTTAGACCATCACCCCATCATATTTTTTAAAAATAATAATGACACCACAACAAGTTGGAGTTAAATGGCCATAGCAACCTTTTATTAACCAAAATATAAATTAGCATTTTAAAAACATGGAGCCCCAAGGTCCTTTTAGGCATCATGAGAAAGAAAAGTAACTGCGTATCACTTAAAGCGGAGTTCCACCCGAAATTTATACTTACCTCCATCTTCTCGCTCCCGGTCACCTGAAAAACAAATGGATAATCGCAATTTTTTTTTTTTTTTCACTTACCTTTTAGAGAAAATATACTCACCTTACTTCCTTCTTCCTCCCCTCGGCGGCCACGGCGATTCGTCACTTCCTGGCTTTTGCAATGATTCCTGGGAGCTGAACGTCATCGCTCCCAGGAATCATTGCGCCTGCACCGGCCCCGACGTCAGTTCCGGGGCGCGCGCGTCATTCCCTTCTAAACAGCTTCTGGGCATGCCCAGAAGCTGTGGAGGGATGACGCGCGCGACCCGGAAGTGACGTCGGGGCCGGTGCAGTGCATCGTGGGACCGAAGAAGGAGGAAGAGGACCGAAGAGGACGCGGAAGAGGATCGCGCTGGCTTCAAGCTGCCCACACCCGAGATGGCAGCGCTGGAGAAGACAATTTCAAGGTAAGTATTTCTCCTGAAAGGTAAGTGCAACCCGGGACAGATCAGAGGCTAGCCATTGTGGAATGTGCTAGCCCTGACTGTCCCGGGGGTATTTTTATTAAAAAAATGTACAACTAGGGTGGAACTCCGCTTTAATCCAGACCTCCAGCCGCAAGCACACCGGCCCAGAGACAACACGCAGATACGCATCCCAACAACAGGGAGCCATACCTCGGACGGATCCCTACAACGTACCTTTTACCCACAATAACCTAAAAGGACCTTGTATACCCGCCACACTTAATACCACAGTGTAACAAAAACATGGAGCACCAAGGTCCTATTAGGCATCACGCAAAGAAAAGTAACTGTGCATCACCTAATCCAGGCCTCAATTCGCAAGACCACCGTCTCAGAGACAACACGCAGATACACCTCCCAAACAACAGGGAGCAGTACCTCGGACGGGTCCCTACAACATACCTTTTTTACCCACCCTAACCTAAACGGACCTTGTACCCCGTCTTCTGCATGACAGAGAAATACGCAAAACCAAAATTCCCCATGCCGCAAAACCACAATTACAGGGCGGGAAGATTTCACCAACTCTTCAGACTTCCGACTGAAGACCTTCCCAGACCAACTTCCAGAAGACCCCCTGCAACTCCAACCAACCCTGACCTTGACCCAATCAGCTAAGTTCTGCTTCTTATATTCTTTCAGACAGCAGCTGAAACCCCCACCTAAACCCACGCCCATTTAACCCATTTCATGCAGGCCCTCCGTCCATTTCCTTTGTGTATTTTTACTACATATTGTTCTTATTTAGTAAGGAACTTAGTAAACTTCCTTTCTTTATTTCTTTCTTTCATTTTTTCTTTCTCTTTCTTCCTTTCCTTCCTTCCTTCCTCTCTCTTCGTTCCTGCCTCTCTCTTTACTTTTCGCTCCTCCCTCTTTATTTACTCTTCGTTCCTCCTAACCTCTTTACTACTCCCTCTTTTGCTGCCTTCTTTTTTTTCTTCTCCTTCCTTCTATTGCACCGACCTCCTTTTCTTTCCTTCCTCCCTTCCCTTCCTTCCTTCCTTCCTTCCTTCCTTCCTTCCTTCCTTCCTTCCTTCCTTCCTTCCTTCCTTCCTTCCTTCCTTCCTTCCTTCCTTCCTATTGTCTCCCTTCATCAGTAAAGTACTCCCATTCTGTAGCAGTGGAAAGCAGCATACAGGATTTGTAGATGTAATAAGCATATACTGTATAGCTGCCCCATGTTCTCATAGAATTACTTATTATAAATACAAACATGAATTGTAAAACATTTATACAATATATCATCAAATTATTATACTGCAATCACTTTCTTCTTCATATCTTAAAAATGTAAATGTGCTCTTTCATTGGATTTCAATGCAGGACCATGCTTGAGGTCATTGTATACCATGAAATCTGGTTGCTTGTCAAGGCTTACACAACACTTGTTTTCTGCATCATGTTAGCAAACACTGTAATTCCCAATCTACATCTACTCCTTGAAGGTGAAAGATAAGAATTGATTACGTTTTCATGGAGATTTAAACACAAGCCCTGGCAGAATGGATGGTTTGATATTACAAGCAGCGTGAGGTTTCTGGCATGAGCAGGGGGGCACTTAACATTATCATCTGTATTTGCAGTTTGCAGGAATGGTATGTTTATCCAGAGGAGTTAAGCCTTCCTAAAGTTTTAAAGTCTTCCAGCCCTAAGTACCTTTATATGGGCTAATTTAAATTGATTTCTTAAGTAGCACCCTCCTTGGTAGGTGCTAGGCAAAGCATATATGTGACCCTGTTCTGATTATCAGGAGGGTCTGATCTGTTAGTTAGCCTGTCACATGCTTCCAGGTGTGATCTGTTGAGTCTGGGGAGTCTCCCAACTGTATCCAATACCTTGTTGGACAGTGGAGGAAACCTAGCCAATAGCACACCAGGGTTTATGACTGTCCCAGTGGGTGGGCATTGCTGGAATGCATCCTGGGATTGGGAATAAATCCGGGGGGAGCATGTGACAGGGTGTCTTTGGGCGGGAAGCCAGGTCCCAGGAGGAGGGTGACGGCTGTCTCTCACAGAAGGATCCAGTGTGCTGACCAGGTGGAGCTGCTGGGCAGAATACTTCTGGAAAAACAGTATAGCGAGTACTCAAGCATCTGCCCAGGGGTCTGCCTAAGAGAGGGGACCACTCCAGAGGGGTCAAGGGGATCCAGAAGTCAGCTAACCCAGAGTGATACAGTAAAGGGGGTGCCAAGTTGTTAAACCCTGAAGATTAGAGGGCAAAGGGGGCACCAGGAAGGGCCCTGAAGTTGCTCAGCAGTCCATTCTACTATAAAGAACAGCTAAAAGGACTGTTTCTCAGTCAAAGGCAAAGTAAAGTAAGCGGCCTAGCTGTGACTAGCTCAAACAGCGTTACCAGCGTCAGTCAGCGTTAACCAGCGTCAAGCAGCATTTTCTATATTGTCCCAGCATATTGTGCATAGTTCAGTTTAATTGGAGTATCCCACTCATCCCTTCTCCTATCCAAGTTCCTAATAAAACATAAAAACCAAAGAAACTGGACTGGTCCTTGTCTGAAGTAAAAACACTTGGAAACATGTCAGAATGGTCTACTGTTGCTAATGGTAACCCAGGGGAACCCACACACAGCAGCTCCCATGGGAGTAGTGCTACACTTACTACAAAGCCTAAGTGCCAGTTCACACTACTTCGCTCTGACTTAGGGGGTGACCTGTGAAGTCGCGTGCAGCGTGACTTCGGCATGACTTTCACGGACTTCACAAAATGAATGTCTATGCAAGTCGCCTCCAGGTCGCCCCGAAATAGTACAGGACCCTTTTTCTAAGTCAGAGCGATTTGTGTCGCTCCTATTAGAACCGGTCCTGTACTACTCAATGGACCGCGACGGTGCACGACTTGCCAGGCTGACCAAGTCGCCTGACAAGTCGTATTATTGTGAACCGGCACTAATAGGAATATGTATCTCTACCATCAATCAATTTTGTGTGACAGTCAATGTGCTTGCAAATCAAGACTAATCAAGTGACTGTTATTTCCTTCCAATATCAAGGTGCCCGCACAGGATGATTATCTGTAGGGAAAATAAGTGAGTTCTGAATAAATAGCTTCCAATTGTTGAAGACTGGAAATTCAACAACATGGAAACATGGTGTTGTGGCTGATGATCCCAGTTTTCCACAAGTGCTTTTCCATGGCACTTTTCTTGACAAGTGTATTTTCCAGCTCTAGTTATTTTCTTGGGTGACCAGATCTGACTATGCATGGCTGCAAAAAATATTTAACAGCCTGACCCTTGAGTGTGTATGAATGGCCAGGTAAAGAATGCACAATCCAACCTGTCTGGGTCTCAGGTACCAACAGACCAAACTTTAAAGGTGTGACTGTAAACACAAATGATCTGTATTGATGAATATCCCAGCTGTTGGGTAGCCAAGTGAGCCTTTATCAGCCTCACAATTTTACTATAGTGATCATATACAGTCATAGATGTATAGTAACTAAGTAGAACTACTTCACTACTGTACTTAAGTACCGAAAGGCGATATCTGTACTTTCCTAGAGTAGAATGTTTTTCTCCTACTTCCACTTTTACTTCACTACATTTTTTCAATGATTTCAATACTTCTACTCCGATATTTTTTTTTTGTGCTGCATAGTTACTCGTTACAATTATAAAAATTACCACTGACAGAACAGTAGATGGCAGGTTTCATGAAGCTCAAAACATGTGTATTATCAGCGCATACGAAAATAAATGCTACTGTATGTATAAATAAAAGCTTCATTTGAAATAATAAAAAACAATATGATGTTCAAACTTTTGACTTCTTTCTTGAATAACTACATAACACAGTACTTGTACTTTTACTTTCAGTACTTGAGTAGCATTTTTTTTTTCAAAACTACTGGTACTTTTACTTTCAGTACTTGAGTAGAAAACATTTTAAAAAAACTACTTGCAATACTTAAGTACAAAAAATGTTGAATACTTTAGTACTTCTACTCAAGTCACTTTTTGATCGAGCACTTCCACTTTTACTCAAGTCATTTTTTGATCAAGCACTTGTACTTTTACTCAAGTATGGGTTTCGAGTACTTTATACAACTCTGTATACAGTCTACATGAATAATCACCCAGATAAACCCATGTGCCCTAATGCTGCTAAATTCTTAAGCAGATTTCTTTGGTTGCCAGTGACGTCAGTCAGGCCTTTTTGAGGCTGTTCATCAGAAATAAGGCCGGGCTGTTTATCAAGTGGGACAAGTTTGACGAAAATGCACATGGGTTGTAGTGCAGTACAGCTACAAACAAAATATTCAGGTGCTATATAGTAGACCATAAAAAACAAAAAATAATAAATAAGCTGATATGTAATAAACCAGCAATAAATTAATAAGCAAACAAGATATCCACCCAAAGCTGAGAGGAACATATATAGCACCCAACGAGGTGCCAATACACAAATAACAACACAGATCACCTCAAAACATAGCGCTGGGGGATGTGAATCTATGCAGCCAAAATTAAACAAATGATCTTGCTGGCTGGTGCTAGCAGTCCCACAGAATTGGATGAATCCACAGATAGATGATGAAGATATGCAAAGTTTATTAGATGAAAAGTCATAAAATGAAGACATTAAAAACAGACTGATGGTAGAATATATAAATAATGGGATCCATCAAACCAATCAAAACAGCACAAGAAGCTGCACAAAAAGCTTCACATACCATACAGGAACCAGTACTGAGAAGAAGTCCCTGATTTTGTCTCCGGATTGCAGGCCCGGACTGACCATAGGCACACCGCGCGTTTGCCCCAGTGGGCCGGGGCTGCTGGGTCCAACTTTGGACCGCTGTCACTGCTTTTCTTCCCTCTGTAGTGCCGATCCATTCCCAATCCCCCCGAGCAGCGCATAGTGATTGGACACACACCGCTGTGCTGGCCGATCTGCTGATTGGAAGGAAGGGGGGGCAGGGAGGGGGCGGGGCCCAGACTGACACTCAGGGAGATGCAGAGGCTGCGGGCATGGTGCAGGAGATGCCGGGCTGAGGGCATGGTACAGGAGATGCAGGGCTGTGGGCATGGGGCAGGAGATGCAGGGGCTGCAGGTATAGTGCAGGAGATGCAGGGGCTGCGGGCATGGTACAGTAGATGCAGAGGCTGCGGGCATGGTGCAGGAGATGCAGGGGCTGCGGGCATGGTGCAGGAGATGCAGGGGCTTCGGGCATGGTGCAGGAGATGCAGGGGTTGCGGGCATAATGCAGAGGCTGCGGGCATGGTGCAGGAGATGCACGGGCTGTGGACATGGTGCAGGAGATGCAGGGGCTGCGGGCATGGTACAGGAGATGCAGGGGCTGCAGACATGGTGCAGGAGATGAAGGGGTTGCGGGCATGGTGCAGGAGATGCAGAGGCTGCGGACATGGTGCAGGAGATGCGGGGGTTTCGGGCATGGTGCGAGATGCAGGGGCTGCGGACATGGTGCAGGAGATGCAGGGGCTGCAGGCATGGTGCAGAAGATGCAGGGGCTGCGGGCATAATGCAGGAGATGCAGGGGATGTGGGCATGATGAAGAGGCTGCGGGCATGGTGCAGGAGTTGCAGGGGTTGCGGGTATGGTACAGGAGTGTCACTGCTGTGGGCATGGTACAGGAGATGCAGGGCAGGCGAACATGGTACATGAGAGGCAGTGCTACGGGCAAAGTACAGGAGATGTAGTGCTGCGGGCATGGTACAGGAGAATCTTCTGTACCATGCCCGCAGCACTGCATCTCCTAAGGAGATGCAGGGGATGCGAAGGGGTCTCACTTACCCTTTGGTGAGGCACCTTACATTTAAAAATGGTGCCGCCCGGCGCATCACATCACCGCGCTTGCACCATCTGCCGGAGAATAGCCGGGCGTGTACGGGCTTTCCCGAGCGGCGGCAGCATATGCGCAGTGTACACGTCGGGCCGGCCAAAGCCATTTTTTTTTACAGGTGCCAATGACTTTCAGCCAGCACCAGGGCAGGGGAATTTGCTGGCCTACCAGTAAATTTGCCGGTATCCCGGTATGCCAGTCCGGCCCTGCTTTGACCTCGACTTGTTAAATGGATCTCCTCTGCCTGCTACCCATCCTGACTTCTGCTTCCACTTGACCTTGTCTCCTCTGCAGAGATGTATTGTAACTAAGTAGAACTACTTCACTACTGTACTTAAGTACCGAAAGGCGATATCTGTACTTTCCTGGAGTAGAATTTTTTTCTCCTACTTCCACTTTTACTTCACTACATTTTTCCGTTGATTTCAATACTTCTACTCCGATATTTTTATTTTCTTGTGCTGCATAGTTACTCGTTACAATTATAAAAAATTACCACTGCCAGGACAGTAGATGGCAGGTTTCATGAAGTTCAAAAAAATGTGTATAATATCATGTGTAAATCAGCACATATGAAAATAAATGCTACTGTATGTATAACTAAAATGGTCTACATATCTGCTGTTAAGGGGAAAGAGAACCTCCCCCAACCAAGGAGAGTCACAAGCGTACATAGACCTTTTTTCTAAGAGGCTGATTTTGCTTTTTTCACTGGAAGTTGAGAGCACAGGTTTTGCAGTTTTGTTTCACTGGAAGAGTCTATTTGGATATTATTTTGCACTTACCTTCGTAAGGGGGAAATCCACAAGGTGGTGGGAGTCTGCACCTATTATTTGGAATAGCACCTGTTTGATTCCTGCACCTTTGAAAATATATTCATCTTGTTTTGTCACATATATATGGTATTATGGCATTATATATATATATGGACTTTTTATTGACTTTGATTTCATACACTCTTCCTTTATTTCATTATTGGAATATATTGTTGTATATCACATTGGTTTATATATGATTTTGTGCACCAATAAGCTGTGGAGAAAAAAAAAAAAACATGCAGGGAAGAGAAGGAGGGATGCTTTAAAGCAGAAAGGGAGGGACATACTTTATCTGTTTTTGTTTACAAAAAGTTACAGCCAAAGGAATTGTGATTGTCCTTTAGGTTAATCATTTGAAATAATAAAAAACAATATGATGTTCAAACTTTTGACTTCTTTCTTTAATAACTACATAACACAGTACTTATACTTTTACTTTCAGTACTTGAGTAGCAATTTTTTTTTAAAAAACTACTGGTACTTTTACTTTCAGTACTTGAGTAGCAAAATTTAAAAAAAAAAACTACTTGCAATACTTAAGTACAAAAAATGTTGAATACTTTAGTACTTCTACTCAAGTCACTTTTTGATAGAGCACTTCCACTTCTACTCAAGTCACTTTTTGATCGAGCACTTGTACTTTTACTCAAGTATGGTTTTCGAGTACTTTAAACAAGTGTGCTCCTCTGCTACCCACCTGGCACCTAACCTTGGCTTGGTATTGAATATATACATATATATGTGTGTGTGTGTATATATATATATATATATGTGTATGTATATATATATATAAATATATGTATATATATATATATATATATATATATATATGTGTGTGTGTGTGTGTGTGTGTGTGTATATATATACATATACACATATATGTATATATGTATACCCCTAACCCAGAATCTGCATAGTGGGGTCACCCTGGCATAACAGAGTCAGTTCATCCTAAACTACATACTACACTATGGTCCCCCTGACATGGAAGAGTTCGGTCCCCCTGGCATAGCAGAGTCAGTTCACCCTAAACTACACTACGGTCACTCTGACACTTAAAACTTTCCCTACAAAAACTAGATTATTGAATCTAACTGTAGTGGTATATAGTACCCTAACTACACTGCATATCCCTTTCCTCACACTAATAATTGCAAAATGACACTGGAGCAGCAGGAGTAACAGAAATGCTTTCACTTTACTCCACAGCCTCTCTAGAGTGCTAGAGTTTTGGCGGGGCTATGTTATATACTGGGGGGGCGTATTCACTCCTGATTGGCCTCTGGACCCCCTAGTCACTCCAATCGGCTTTTACTGATGTTTCTGGGCCAATCACGGGCTTTTAAAGCCCAGTTCCTGTCCCATTGCATTTTGGGCGGTTCTGTTGGCCGAATTCCAGACTTTTACAGCAAAAAGTTCGGAATTCGGCCGAATTTCGAACACCCAATCTTCGGGTCAAACCGATGGTCGACCCAAACCGTTCGATCATCCCTACAGTTTACCTCAGGAAGTACACTAAATTCTGCGTCACAGCTTGTGACAAAGTAAAGCAGCGGCCAAGCCGTGACTAGCGTTTATACAGTGTTACTCAGCGTTCATCAGCATTAATCAGTCGTCCCATCTATTTGTTATACAAGTTGGAGTATCCCACTCATTCCCTTCTCCTACCCAAGTTCTAAATAAAACACAAAAACCAAAGGTATTGGACTGTTTCCTGACTGAGCTAAAACACTTGGAAAAATGTTGAACTGTCATGCTGTTGCTAATGGTAACCCAGGGAAACCCGTAACCAGCAGTTCCCTAGGGAGTAGTGCTACACAGTATAGAGAGAGAGGGAGATAAAGTATATAGAGATAGGGAGATATAGTAAATAGAGAGAGGGAGATACAATATATAGAGATAGGGAGATATAGTAAATAGAGAGAGGGAGATACAGTATATAGAGATAGGGAGATATAGTAAATAGGGAGAGGGAGATACAGTATATAGAGAGAGGGAAATACAGTTTATAGAGAGAGGGAGATACAATATATAGAGAGAGGGAGATATAGTAAATAGAGAGAGGGAGATATAGTAAATAGAGAGAGGGAGATACAATATATAGAGATAGGGAGATATAGTAAATAGAGAGAGGGAGATACAATATATAGAGAGAGGGAGATATAGTAAATGGAGAGAGGGAGATACAATATATAGAGATAGGTAGATATAGTAATTAGAGAGAGGGAGATACAGTATATAGAGATAGGGAGATATAGTAAATAGAGAGAGGGAGGTACAGTATATAGAGATAGGGAGATATAGTAAATAGAGAGAGGGAGATACAGTATATAGAGATAGGGAGATATAGTATATAGAGAGAAGGAGATACAGTTTATAGAGAGAGGGAGATACAGTATATAGAGAGAGGAAAATACTGTATATTGAGAGAGGGCGATACAGTATATAGAGATATGCATTGAAAAGTATTTTCTCTATCTTATCTTCTTAACATTTGGTAGTCATATCCCTCAAAAATTGAAGAAGTATAATTTTTTCTTATCTCATAGGCGAAATGGGAGAAAAAACATATAGAAAAAACATATATAAAAAACATATATAAAAACATATATAAAAAACATATATATCATACAATCATTCATTCCATACCACATACACTGCATATATCATTTGAGGAAAATATGCTTTTAAAAATAGTTTACCATTTTCCAATAAAAAAAAAAAAAAATATCCCTGGATTTTATTTTAAAAATATGGTCACCTTAACACACAGAGAATCATTAAGTAGATCATAATATGATAGCAGTCTATCAGACTCTTGCAATGTGACAGCGGCAAAAGCAGGTTCTAGGTAGGCTTGAGGGAACAAACTTTGCAGGTTAGGCTATGCTACAGATACAAATGCTGGCTGCGTAGAAGGTTGGGAAGTTTGTGTTACAAATACAGGTATGTAGAAACAAATTTCTGCAGGTTTCTATTATTATTGATGCCAAAACAAAAGATAAGCTTCATAAAGTATAGTTTTCCCATTCAGGGCAAAGTGAAGGGTCTCCTGTTGAGACTACCCTACATGCACCTTTACCATGCTGCCCCATCCCTGCACTTACCTTAGTCTTTGTAAATACCCAGTACTTCCTGGTATGCATGCACATGTGACGTGACCTTCTCCCCTTCCCCTATGATGAATTGTTTGGCCTGTGAATCAATTTACCAGGCTTGAGCACTGTCAGGTGAGGGTTGGAGGAAGATCACTGGCTCTGTGGAAGCTCTGAGCACAGAGCTTGGTCAATCCTTGTTGCTCTAGAACAGTGTTTCTCAACCTTTTTTCAGTCAAGGCACTCTTTAAAATTATGGACAATATCGAGGCACCCTCCAAAACTATGAACAGTCTTGAGGCCCCCCATTCTAAATCCATAATGCAGCAACATAAATACACGTAGGACACCCAACATTAAAGGAGATGTATTCTTCTAAAGCAAATACACTTTTGCAATCTGGTACTGACTAGTATTCCAATGTTTCTCTTTTCCCTCAGTTTTTTCTCCATCACCTAGCTAATGAGACCCCAAAGCTGATGGAGAAAGGCAAGGGAGGGTCAAACAAGGATGATATGCAGGCAACTGACATCCTCCTTATCAGCTAATGATTTCATTGGTCGTTAGGAGGTTGGCAGCTAGAAGGTTGTAATGGTGTACAATGAAAACCTGTGGCGTTGTGTAACTAAAAGGCAGGTTTCATCTATCCGCCGGCTTGTATACAATTTTGGGGCAATTTTTAGGCATTTTGCCAGAGCACCCCTGAAGAAACCTCACGGCACCCCAGGGTGCCTGGGCACCCTGGTTGAAAAAGGCTGCTCTAGAGTCCAGCAGCTAAACAGAGTGGTGCGGGAATGAGGGAAAGCTAAGTATCAGTGGGGGGTGCTATCAAGGGAAAAGTCACAGATTAATTGACATACATCTTGTTATAAATAATGCCAGCATAGCTTTGATAGTTTTGATGCTTCTGTTGTTGGTGCTATATCATTATATAATATGGTGATACTAGGTCAGGGCTTGTAAAGAATGAGTCCATTCACAATTACTTACAGCAAGCTGGCTCATAATATCAGGTGATAAAGTTATCCTGCTGCCAAGTACCACACCAGTGTTAATTTTGGCAGCAAATTTCAATTTAGTTTTAGTCTTAGTCTTAGGACTAAAATGGCATTTTAGTTTTAGTCCTATTTTAGTCTTCTGCAAGTGTTTTAGTTTTAGTCGTATTTAGTCGACTAAAACTCCAGTATATTTTAGTCGACTAAAACGCCCTACATTTTAGTCGACTAAAACTCATTTTAGTCATCTATAATCAAATGGGTGTAGTTCAATTGTAATTTGTAATGCATTATTTAAGCATTTCTCTACAATTTCCAAACTCATATACTACTGCTGGTCCTGGAGTGAAAAATCTAATATGTTAAAATTTTTTGCTTTCAGCATGCACCAGTGTTAATTTTTGGCAGCAAATTTCGATTTAGTTTTAGTTATAGTCTTTTGACTAAAATGCCATTTTAGTTTTAGTCGTATTTTAGTCTTAAGACTAAAATGCCATTTTAGTTTTAGTCGTATTTTAGTCATCTGAATTGTGTTAGTCGACGAAAACGTTTTAGTCGGTTTTAGTCGACGAAATTAACACTGTACCACACCTCTATGTAGTATGAAAATCAGAACCAGCATGTGATATAATCATTATATTATAACGATCTTATTGTTTGTATTATTGTTATTAAAGGGGTTCTTCCATTTTGGGCCAAACCACCTAGGACTGACATTTCAATTAGTAATTGATGTTTAAGGGGTGATTCATGCTATTATTTCAAATATACAGAATCTCACAAAAGTGAGTACACCCCTCACATTTTTGTAAATACTTTATTATATCTTTTGATGTGACAACACTGAAGAAATGACACTTTTCTACAATGTAAAGTAGTGAGTGTACAGCTTGTATAACAGTGTAAATTTCCCTATTGAGATCTGAGGTGTTTTCAAAATGTTCCTTTAAATTTTTAGAGCAGTGTAATAGGATCTATGTCTATAAACAATTAAAGTATCACATACTTGTGACAATACATATGTTACATGGAATTTATAACCTGAGAATTATATTAGAGCAACAAAGGGAAAAAGATTCCAATTAAATATGGGGCATGACTGGTTTAAATAAAAAATACTTTTATTACAGACATTATTAAATTTATGCTAAACATAAAAAAAAAAACAATATGTAAATTTGCTGTCCCCTCAAAATAACTCAATACGCAATCAATAATGTCTACACCACTGGCAACAAAAGTGAGTACAACCCTAAGGCCCCTTTAACACATGCTGTCCGTTTGTAAGTTTTTCATCCATCCGTTGACGGATGAAAAACGGACATCAATGTATCTCTATGTAAAAACGGATGACAATGGATGATCATCAGTTAACATCCGTTTTCATCCACTTCCGTCAATGTCCGTTTTTTTGAACGTATGAATGCCCTATTTTTCATCCGTCAAAAAAACAGATCGGACGAAAAACGGATGACAACGGATGAAAAACGGATGACAACAGATGAAAAACGGATAACTGACGAAAAACGGATGAAAAACGGATAACAACTGACGAAAAACGGATGACAACTGATGAAAAACGGATGGAAAACTGATACATTTTGACGTGACTGAACTGATGAACTGAACGGACCGTATGTGTGAAAGGGGCCTAAGGCCCCTTTCACACATGCTGTCCGTTTGTCCGTTTTTCACCCATCCGTTGACGGATGAAAAATGGACATCAATGCATCTCTATGTAAAAATGGATGACAACTGATGATCATTAGTTAACATCCGTTTTCATCCACTTCCGTCAATGTCCGTTTTTTTGAACGGATGAATGCCCTATTTTTCATCCGTCAAAAAAACGGATCGGACGAAAAACGGACAGCAACGGATGAAAAACGGATGTCAACTGATGACAACGGATGACAACGGATGAAAAACTGATGTCAACTGATGACAACGGATGACAACGGATGAAAAACGGACGACAACGGATGAAAAACGGATAACAACTGATGAAAAACGGATGAAAAACGGATAACAACTGACGAAAAACGGATGACAACTGACAAAAAACGGATGAAAAACTGATACATTTGACGTGACTGAACTGATGAACTGAACGGACCGTATGTGTGAAAGGGGCCTTAGTAAAAAAAGTCCAAATTGGGCCCAATTAGCCATTTTCCCTCCCCAGTGTCATGTGACTCGTTAATGTTACAAGGTCTCAGGTGTTAATGGGGAGCAGGTGTGTTAAATTTGGTGTTATCGCTCTCACTACTGGTCACTGGAGGCCCCCTAAAAAAGATTGCCTCATATGTCCCTATAACTTTTTTTACTAAACTTTTGTAATCTTTAAAGGTTCTATAAGGTAGCAGTAAAACTTCATAGGATGCCTAAAGCTTGGTTTTACTTTACATATGGATAGCGAAGATTCATAGGGGTTTTTTCATGTATTTAAAAAATGACGACAAATCACAAATACACAAGCTAGATATAAAGATTAGGCTGGAGTTTTTTGTGCAATCAAAACATGGTATTGTGGTACATTTCTGAAAATGTTTCTCACATTGACAAACTTCCTGTGTCACAACCCCCCCCCCCCCCCTCTCAGCCAGCCTGCTGTCAGCATGGATGCTGCACAGTGTGATATGAAAGTTTTTCCTCTATTGGACACAGAGCCTTAACCATAGATGATTTTTGGTAGCTAAATGTTTTTGAATTTTGTGTGTTAGCACTTATGGTTTTATTGGCATTCATTTTCACTTGGGTGTATATATACATACCTTGAGAAAAGCATGCTACACATCTGGATCCTGAGGAAGCCTGAAATATGGGCGAAACGCGTCGATCCATCATATTATAGGATGTGCTGCAATACACCTTCTAGATTCTGTAATTTTATATGATGTTTTTATCTTCTTGCCTTAAATAAAATTAGTATTTCTATACTAGACCTTATAATTGATGAGGATTTGGTATTCTATTTAAGCTCCGGAAGGTTTTACCCCCTTCATGACCAGGACATTTCTTGCTATTTAGCACTGTGCTAATTTAATTGGTAATTGCGCGGCCATGCAATGCTATACCAAAGCAAAATTTATATCTTTTTTTTTTAACAGAAATAGAGCTTCTTTTGGTGGTATTTGGTCACCACTGGGTTTTTTCATAAATTTAGGACAAAATGTATTCTGCTACATGTCTTTGGTAAAAAAAAATCCCGATAGGCGTATATTGATTGGTTAATGTGAAAGTTATAGTGCCTACAAACTATGGTATATATGCTAAAATGTTTATTTATTTATTTTTGTTATACTAGTAATGGCAGTGATCAGCGATTTATAGTTGGACTACAATAGGACAATCTGTCACTAACGCTGGGGAGGAATTGGCTGCCACTGACATCACCAGTGACACTAATACAGTGATCACACTATACACTGTCACTGTCCTAATGACACTGGCTGGGAAGGGGTTAAAAGGACAGGACAGGCAGGATCCCGCTCACTCACCCTGCCTGGATGCAGCAGCAGGCGGCGGCAGCGGCGGCTTCTTCCCTGTCTTCTGCGTCTCCTCCTCCATGCCCAATGGCATGGCTTCTCCTTTCGGCCAAATGGTTAACGGGTCTCAAAACTTGCTTTGTGATTGGCCAGGAGGAGGATCCGTGTGACAATAGCGAATTTAAATTTGCTATTGTCACACAACTGGGTGGGCACAATGCGCCCCAAGCCCACCCTTTTTTTTAGCCTGTGAGAGACTCTAATCACTTGGTAAAAAACAAAAAAAAAGCCCCATTGAACTCCATGCGTCCGGCGCCCCGCATGTAGATTAGGGGGCCGGACGCATGGATAGGGGGGGCGGCACCCCTGCGCCCCATGTGACCAGCTGCCACTGCACCCCACTCCAACATTGCCAGACCAGGGAGATCTGCATCTCTACAGTACAGAACACCCAGCTATTTAGAGCTGGGTAGAAGCAGCATCCATCAGCAGCAGTGGCTGTAATTCGTCATCTGGTTCTTAAAGAAGCAAAGGAGAACCTTTGGATGCAGAGGCCAGAGTCTGCAAGCTCCACAGGTGAGGAGAGGCTAGGGATCATTGATATGGTGTCACCCAGCTTTGAATTCCAGTTCATTCACAGCTGCTGCTGCCACAGCTGTTGAGGAATATAATTATCTGTTTGAAGTTTCTTGTTGCTGTTGCCGGGGGCAATCCCCCAATTCCCAAATCCTTTTTCCCTTCTATCCTTGCAAATTGAAGAATGGGTATCTGGGATTTTTTCTACAACCTGGAGAACGAGACTTCTGCTACAGAGTACTTCTCCTGTTTTATTCGTAAATTCAAACCTGGAGGGGGTAAACCCCTTGCAAGGACACTTTGCAAAGATCTTTGGCCAGTTGGCCCTCTTGTTACTAAGTCCCTCTTGTCACTAAGTCAAGTTTGTGTGAGTTACTGCCATGTCAAAAGGCAGTTGCCAGCTACCTTTGTTCTTCAAGTAATGTGCCAGAGCAAGGACTTCCAATGAAAGCTTCTCCAGTTGTTCTTCAAGTAAAGTGCCATGGAAAAGGACTTTCACTGAAAGCTTCTCCACGTCAGCTAGCTCTGGTGTTGGTGCCTATATGCAGGTGAGTCTTTCTGTAGGCTCAGGCAATGGCTTGCTCCAAGAAGAAGATGTGCTGCTCCTGATACTGCAGAAGTAACATAGCTGCAGGTACCAGTTGAGTGGACTTAACATTTCTTCATGCTGGTTCCTGGATTTGATTAGCATAAATCAGAACCCAGGTACTTAAATGGACTTTACGTACTTTAGTCTTAATTGATAAAATCCAAGTTATAGCTAAACATGCCTAGCTAATAAGATTAGGTAGGATGTTGTTTTGGTCTCTTGCAGGAACACAAGGAGATGAAGTGTCAAGAGATGCCCTTAGGGGGCAGAATTTACAAAAGTGCCTCTACGTGAATGTTAGCAGTGGATGCATGCCAGGTGGGAAGGTCACCTTTGCGGAGAGGAACTTCTCGTTGTTAGCTGTTTAGGATGTGTAAAAATGTTGTGTATGTGTACTTTTCTCTTTTCCCTTGCAGGACTGCAAGGAGCTTCTACGCCTCGGCTGAGGCATCCTACTGAAATATGTGCTGTAATATATTGTGTAGTTTAGTTAGTCAGGTTGTGTTTGACTATCTTACCCTACCAATCATTCTTTGTTTGGCGGGGGGTGCACAGATAAAGTGCATTGGGTAGAGTTCTGCCTTACACTGTAAATACATTGTACAGCAGATGTCTTCTATTTTTCCAGAAATTATTTGTACATACTGGCCACATATGGGGTATGCCCCATGGCCTTGTTCATTTGTCATTTCCTGTTTCCCCCTTTTCCAAGTTTGTGGAATACTCCACTTAGATTTTTTTACAAAAATGTTTGTAAAAGGAAAATGTTTGTAAGGATGGCCCAAGCCAATGAGGACAATGCCTATGTTTTGTTTTTTTTTTTTTGGGGGGGTGGATGAAGCGCCCTCCTAGTTAGGTGCTAGAGTGAGTGTATATAGTTTTATAGTTTTTTGGTTTCTCTGCCTAACAGAGAGAAAGCTAGGCAAATGTATATGCTGTCTGCATAACAGGGAGCTGCGATTGTTTAGCAGAGGCTGCTCGCTGTGCTCTGGTGCTGCTCATGCTGTCTTGATGTTTCACACTGATCTAATAGCAAAAAAGTATATTAGATAGTAGGTAGAAATCTGGCAGATGAGAGCATGGGATGTTTAGACAGCCCTGGCCAATTAGAAGGGGATGTGCCCTAAGGCATGGTGGGTGACTGTATTTATATCTGAAAAGCATATGGGCTCTGGGCCAGTTTTCCTCTACAGAGAGTGGCTCAGGTGGGGAGGGGGCTGCTGTCTCTCCCTAGCATAGGCTGCCATGAGGCCTCAGGTGGGCTACCTGACGGCCTGAAACACTTAAGCTGAAATCCATGGTTCTCTTGCAAGCTGACTGAGGGAGGATGTCCACGGATCTTGTCTGGTATCATGGAGGAAGGTGACCTGTGGCTAGGGCCTTTTGTGTACAGACCCCCTAAAGGGATCCTAGAGACTGTTGTTGTTAAAGTCCCCCTCTTGTGCTAGAAGCAAGCATTCTGGGTGTAAGCTGAAGGGGACACTGGCTAGTGTCTTGAAGAAGCAAGGTCCACAAGATTCCTTCTGCTACAAAGGGCTTGCTTTGCTCTGTACAGCCTGCTTCATAGTTCTACTAAAAGTCTGCTTCACAGGCCTATTAAAATGTTGTCCTCGCTTGTGAGTAGTTAATTTGGAGTATCTTACTAAATCCCTTCTCCTATCCAAGTTCTCCAAAATACAAAAAAACGCATCCCCTAGACTGGTTATTGGAGACAATAAGCAGAAGAGTGTATGCACCTGGCTGTGTGAAAATACCCTGTAACTAGCTTTGGATTAATCCAGGGATCCCCAAACTATGGCCCTGCAGCTGTTGCAGAACTACGTATTCCTTGAGGCATTTTAAAACTCTGACATTAACAGACGTGAGCAGGCATGATGGGGATTGTAATTTCTGAACAACTAGAGGGTCATAGTTTGGAGACCCCTGGAATAATTAGTGGAAGAATCGGGCACAATCACTGTATAATGCAGGGGGTGTATTTATGTGGAAGTGAGTGTATGTGTATAAATGCAGAGGTGTATTTATGTGGAGGTAGGTGTTTGTTTGTAAATGAAGAGGGTGTATTTATGGGGGCGTAGGTGTATGTGTAAATTAGGGGGTGTATTTATGTGGAGGTGTGTGTGTGTAAATGCGTGGGTTGTATTTATGTGGAGGTGTGTGTGTGTGTGTGTGTGTGTGTGTGTGTAAATGCAGGGGGTGTATTTATGTGGAGGTAGGTGTTTGTTTGTAAATGAAGAGGGTGTATTTATGGGGGCGTAGGTGTATGTGTAAATTAGGGGGTGTATTTATGTGGAGGTGTGTGTGTGTAAATGCAGGGGTTGTATTTATGTGGAGGTAGGTGTGTGTATAAATGCAGGGGTTGTATTTATGTGGAGGTAGGTGTGTGTGTAAATGGAGGGGTTGTATTTACATGGAGGTAGGTGTGTGTGTGTGTGTGTGTGTGTGTGTGTGTGTGTAAATGCAGGAGTGGAGGTGTGTGTAAATGCAGGGGGTGTATTTATTTGGAGGTAGGTGTGTGTTTAAATGCAGGGGTTGTATTTACATGGAGGTATGTGTGTGTGTGTGTAAATGCAGGAGTGGAGGTGTGTGTGTGTGTGTGTGTAAATGCAGGGAGTGTATTCATGTAGAGGTAGGTGTGTGTGTGTAAATACAGGGGGTGTAGTCATGTAGAGGTAGGTATGTGTGCGTGTGTAAATGCAGGAGTGGAGGTGTGTGTGTGTGTAAAAGTAGGGGGGTGTATTTATGTGGAGATAGGTGTGTGTGTAAATGCAGGGGTGTATTTATGTGGAGGTAGGTGTGTGCGCGTGTGTGTGTAAATGCAGGGGGGTGTATTTATGTAAAGGTAGGTGTGTGTGTAAATGCAAGGGTGTATTTATGTGGAGGTAGGTGTGTGTTTAAATGCAGGGAGGGTATTTATGTGGAGGTAGGTGTGTGTGTAAATGCAGGGGGTGTATTTATGTGGAGGTAGGTGTGTGTTTAAATGCAGGGGGGTATTTATGTGGAGGTAGGTGTGTGTTTAAATGCAGGGAGTGTATTCATGTGGAGGTAGGTGTGTGTGTGTGTAAATGAAGGGGGTGTATTTATGTGGAGGTGGTGTGTGTGTGTAAATGCAGGGGGTGTATTTAAGTAGAGGCAGGTGTGGGTGTGGGTTTAAATGCAAGGGGTGTATTTATGTGTAGGTAGGTGTGTGTGTAAATGCAGGGGGTGTATTTATGTGGAGGTAGGTGTGTGTGTAAATGCAGGGGGTGTATTTATGTGGAGGTAGGTTTGTGTAAATGCGGGGGGGTTTTATGTTGAGGTAGGTGTGTGTGTAAACGCAGGGGTGGTATTTATGTGGAGGTAGGTTTGTGTAAATGCAGGGGGGGATTTATGTTGAGGTAGGTGTGTGTGTAAATGCAGGGGTGGTATTTATGTGGAGGTAGGTGTGTGTGTAAACGCAGGGGGTGTATTTATGTGGAGGTAGGTTTGTGTAAATGCAGGGGGTGTATTTATGTAGAGGAAGGTGTGTGTGTAAATGCAGGGGGTGTATTTATATGGAGGTAGGTTTGTGTAAATGCAGGGGACTGATTTATGTGGAGGTAGGTGTGTGTGTAAATGCAGGGGGTGTATTTATGTGGAGGTAGGTGTGTGTTTAAATTCAGGGGGGTATTTATGTGGAGGTAGGTGTGTGTTTAAATGCAGGGAGTGTATTCATGTGGAGGTAGGTGTGTGTAAATGCGGGGGGGTTTATGTTGAGGTAGGTGTGTGTGTAAACGCAGGGGTGGTATTTATGTGGAGGTAGGTTTGTGTAAATGCAGGGGGGGGTTTATGTTGAGGTAGGTGTGTGTGTAAATGCAGGGGTGGTATTTATGTGGAGGTAGGTGTGTGTGTAAACGCAGGGGGTGTATTTATGTGGAGGTAGGTTTGTGTAAATGCAGGGGGTGTATTTATGTAGAGGTAGGTGTGTGTGTAAATGCAGGGGGTGTATTTATGTGGAGGTAGGTTTGTGTAAATGCAGGGGACTGATTTATGTGGAGGTAGGTGTGTGTGTAAATGCAGGGGGTGTATTTATGTGGAGGTAGGTTTTTGTAAATGCAGGGGGTGTATGTATGTGGAGGTAGGTGTGTGTGTAAATGCAGGGGGTGTATTTATGTAGAGGTAGGTGTGTGTGTAAAAATGGGGGGGGGGTGGATTTATGTGGAGGTAGGTGTGTGTGTAAATGCAGGGGGTGTATTTATGTGGAGGTAGATTTGTGTAAATGCAGGGGGGGGGGTTGTGTTGAGGTAGGTGTGTGCATAAACGCAGGGGGTGTATTTATGTGGAGGTAGGTGTGTGTGTAAATGTGGGGGGGGGTTTATGTGGAGGTAGGTGTGTGTGTAAATGCAGGGGGGGATTTATGTGGAGGTAAGTTTGTGTAAATGCAGGGGGCGGGGTATTTATGTGGAGGTAGGTGTGTGTGTAAATGCGGGGGGGATTTATGTGGAGGTAGGTTTGTGTAAATGCAGGGGGCGGAGTATTTATGTGGAGGTAGGTGTGTGTGTAAACGCAGGGTGGATGTATTTATGTGGAGGTAGGTGTGTGTGTAAATGCGGGGGGGGGGGATTTATGTGGAGGTAGGTTTGTGTAAATGCAGGGGGCGGAGTATTTATGTGGAGGTAGGTGTGTGTGTAAACGCAGGGTGGATGTATTTATGTGGAGGTAGGTGTGTGTGTAAACGCAGGGTGGATGTATTTATGTGGAGGTAGGTGTGTGTGTAAATGCAGGGGGCGGGGTATTTATGTGGAGGTAGGTGTGTGTGTAAATGCAGGGGGTGTATTTATGTGGAGGTAGGTTTGTGTAAATGCAGGGGGCGGGGTATTTATGTGGAGGTAGGTGTGTGTGTAAATGCAGGGGGTGTATTTATGTGGAGGTAGGTTTGTGTAAATGCAGGGGGTGTATTTATGTGGAGGTAGGTGTGTGTGTAAACGCAGGGTGGATGTATTTATGTGGCGGTAGGTGCGTGTGTAAATGCAGGGGGTGTAATTATGTGGAGGTAGGTTTGTGTAAATGCAGGGGGAGGGGGATTTATGTGGATATGAGTGTGCTTGTGTGCGTCCGGTGTGTGGCACCGAAGAACACAGCGATCACAGAGTGTTTCTGATGCGCACCCCGGGGGCTAGCGGGGAGTCAGGGTTCTAGGAGGACATCAATAGACTCCCCCCCAGAAATGTGCGACCGCGCTGTTGCTGTCATTTGCTATAGGTCGGGAAGAGGTAATTATTGCCATCTGCTGTATATTGCAACTGCAGTGCGATTTGAACGCAGTGCAGGAAACGTGTACCGAATGTGGGTCTCTGGCACCGCGTTCTGGTTTATACTGGTTCAAGCCAGATGCAGTCCAGTGCGTTTTTATTCTGCAAGGACAGTGTTTAATATGGATTCCAATGGCTGTAGTGCACACCAGTGTCAGTGCAATCAACAAAAATAGCAAAACGCATCAAAATGCACCAAAATCGTGTCGAAAGACATAAAAAACGCACTGGAACACACATGTTCCTAATTATAATACAAAAAAAAGAAAAAAAATCACCAGAAGGCATCAAAATGCATCAAACCATATACAAATAAAAATGCGCGTGCAGACACACATGCAGAACGCATAAAATGTGGTGTGAACCACCCCTAAATGACCTTTGCGGTATTTACAGTGCGTTTACGCCATGCTTGTGGCGAGTTTCTATAGAAGTGAATGAAGGTGGTCGCAAAGTGGCAACGGCTGCTGAACTCTGCAAGCAGCCGCAATGCCAACACTGCAGTTTTTACATCTCCATCTGCTCCTTATTTCACTAATTTTCAGTGACGTTGATAGGTGCTTGGGAAGTGCTAAAAACGTATCCATTTATTTTCAACGCCCGTGGGAAAATGCTCTTGGAATTCTCTTGTTTAGGCCTCAGGCTGAAGGAGGGGAAACCTTCGCTTGTATGGCTTAGCCTTTCCCCTTCGCTCTCACACCCCATCATGGCATAAAAGGTGTTCATCCCTAGAAGTAGCTGCACCCGGCGTCTTCCCTCTTTACTGACCGTCATTGGGAATAGTTTACTTTTAAAGAATACCCTTTAGTGACTGGCACCACGTTGCACACCTGAGATAGAGAAGGACAGAATTCTATAGCCTGTAGAAAAATCTGCATTCTTCTGGGGGTTGGGGGTGGATATGAGAGAACTTGCTTTCCTGCCCAGCTGTTACAGGCATTCATTCTCGTCTGTTGCAACAGGGAGAGGTGGATCTGTTCTCGCTCACTTTCGTGTCGCAGGCCTCCGCAGCCGTCCCCGACATCCGAACATGGCTTATCGTGACCCGTAAAAGTACCAAGAGATCTGAAGTTGGTCATCCTAGGACCTTCCAGGTATGTAGAACCTGAAAAAAAATGATTGTAATGCAGAAATGTGAAAGGATTGTCATACAGGAAATCGGAAGAGTTCATGTTCCAGTTTGTAGTTAAAGTCATCTTGCAAAGGTGAAATGATCTGATAGCTTAAAATATCTCACCATTTATTGGGATGGCACAGGGAACCTACCATGGGCAAAACATGCAACCAGTTCAGAAACAAATTCCATTATTTTAGCGAGCCAGATCTTGCATGAGCTTTTCATAAATGCTTCATTTTTAGGTGCTTAATTTTTATGTGATTTGTCTGCTTCATTTTTATGTGCTTTTGCCTGCTTCGTTTTTATGTTCTTTTGCATGCTTTATTTTTATGTGATTTTGCATGCTTCATTTTTATGTGATTTTGCATGCTTCATTTTTATGTGATTTTGCATGCTTCATTTCTGATGTGCTTTTGTATGCTTTATTTTTATGTGATTTTGCCTGCTTCATTTTTATGTGCTTTTGCCTGCTTCATTTTCATGAGAGTTTGCCTGCTTCATTTTTATGTGATTTTGCCTGTTTCATTTTTATGTGTTTTTGTATGCTTCATTTTGATGTGCTTTTGCATGCTTCATTTTTATGTGAGTTTGCCTGCTTAATTTTTATGTGATTTCGCATGCTTCATTTCTATGTGCTTTTGTATGCTTTATTTTTATGTTATTTTGCCTGCTTCATTTTTATGTGCTTTTGTATGCTTCATTTTTATGTGATTTTGTGCTTCATTTTTATGTGATTTTGTATACTTCATTTTTATGTGACTTTCATAGTTGTAAATTTTTAACTTCCATGTTTTTAATAAATGTAGAGATTTGTAGAAAATGACCCTTATTGCTGGCCAAAACTTTTTTTCTTTTTAGAGTGGAAAAAGTTTAAAGAGGCTATAAACCTCAGGAAAAAAACCTGAAAGACAAAGGCATTATGAGCTAGTATGCATCATACACTAGCTCATTATGAAATACTTATCTTAGAACGAACCCCCCGCTCAGCGGTGACATGGCCGACATGTTCAGCTGTCTTACTTATGGGTTCGCATCCTCCGGCCATCTGATTGTCCAGAGCCGTGATGACATCACTCCCGCGCATGCGTGCAGGAGCCGCCGTTCACGGCACAGGGCTCTTAAGGAGCGGCACAGGTGGCCATTCCTTCAGAGCACATGCGCCAGTGATGTCACTGGCTGCATGCAAAGTAAATATGTCCTAAACGGTGCAAGTTTAGGAGATATTTACAGTACCTATAGGTAAGCCTTATCATAGGCCCACCTATAGGTACAAGTTATAGAGGAAGCTTTACTTCCTCTTTAAAGTGTATGTAAACCCTTTGTAATAAAGGGGTTCTAAAGGCAGAAGGTTTTTTTTTATCTAAACGCATTCTATGCATTAAGATAAAAAACCTTCTGTGTGCAGCAGCCCGGAGAGAGAAGAAAAAGCACCTCTAAGTGCAGATAGTTTACAGGTTTATTAGATGCAATAAAATACAAGGGGCAACTCACATGGAGAGAAGTAAAACAAGCTCATCAGGAAAGGGAGTCCGTGATGTCAGCGCTGGATGTTGGCGATGTGGACCTCCAGGGTCCACTGCTGCATGGAGGATGCCAGGCAGAAATCCTCAAGTGGAAAGTAAAGCAGAGGGGATGAAACTGGATTGTGGTGTGGACCGCAGCACGTGCAGATAACATCACCAGAGGGGGGAGGTCGCAAAGGCGTTTCCGAGTCTGTGCGATCCTGGGTATGTGCACTCCTTCATCAGGCCTGTGTACAGCAGTCCCCCTCAGCCCCCCTAATACTTACCTTAGGTCCATCTAGATCCAGCAATGTTTAAACTTCTCCACAACAGTATCTCGGACCTGCCTGGTGTGTTCCTTGTTCTTCATGATGCTCTCTGCGCTTTAAACGGACCTCTGAGACTATCACAGTGCAGCTGCATTTATACGGAGACTTGATTACACACAGGTGGATTCTTTTTATCATCATTAGTCATTTAGGTCAACATTGGATCATTCAGAGATCCTCACTGAACTTCTGGAGAGAGTTTGCTGCACTGAAAGTAAAGGGGCTGAATAATTTTACACGCCCAATTTTTCAGTTTTTTATTTGTTTAAAAAGTTTGAAATATCCAATAAATTTCGTTCCACTTCATGATTGTGTCCCACTTGTTGTGGATTCTTCACAAATAATTACAGTTTTATATCTTTATGTTTGAAGCCTGAAATGTGGCAAAAGGAAGAAAAGTTCAAGGGGGCCGAATACTTTCGCAAAGTACTGTATATGATGAATGAGGATACATAGTATATGATGAATGAGGATACATAGTATATGATGAATAAAGATACATAGTATAGGATGAATAAGGATACATAGTATATGATGAATAAGGATACATAGCATATGATGAATAAATTGCTAGTTTTGTATTGATAGAGATAAAAATCTAAAAGACTAATAAAAACGAAACAGTGCATGAGATTCTGAAAAGAATGTAATCATTAAACTGCAAGACCAGAAGTTAAAGTGTTACTAAACCCACATCATAAAAAAACTATCAATAAATGGTGTATTACATCAGGGCTCGACAATCCCAGGTGCCAGGTCGCCATTGCGTCTAGAAATTGCGTCCTGGCGCCTGGCTTTTGTCATCACATTCACTGTTGGTCTGAATCATTAGAGGAGTGCAGTCTCCCAAGCGGCAAGTCCAAGGCACAACAGCTGCAACTCTCCGAGAATTAAATCCCTATCCTTTCCGCTATAGGCTGGGAGGGCAGAGCGTTGGGCCGCCATTGGCTGGAAGTTTTCTGTTGGGCGGGTTCTTATGCCGGACAGCATGGGCTGCCATTGGCTGGAAATTTTAGCTGGCGGGTTCCTATGCCAGACAGCAGAGGTCGCCATTGGCTGGAAGCTTTACCTGGGTAAGATCTTAAGGAGGACAGCATGTGATGCATGGAGGGTACAAAAGTTTTACAGAGCAGGGATACTTCATGCTGATCTGTACTGGAGGTGATTGCAGCCCTATCTCTGCTAATTTCTTTTAACAGAGACCAGGGTGGGGGTTGAGTGATGCCCAGGTGCATGTGGGGAGGGGGTGCCCATGATGAGGTCTGTGTTGGGGGTTCACTGGCAATATGGCCGCTGGTGACACCTTTCACCCCTCTCTCTTATCCCCCCTCTCTCTCACCAACCCCCATCTCTAAACCCCCCTCCTCTCTCTCACCCCCACCCTCTTTCACTCACTCTTACCCTCTCTCTCACTTCCTCTCACCACTTTTCTCTTACCCCCTCTCTCTCACCCCCTCACTCCTACCCCCCTTCTCTCTCTCCCCCTCACTCTTACCCCTCCTCTCTCTCACACGCCCCCTCCTCCCTTTCTCTTACCCCCTCTCACCCCCTCACTCCTATCCCCCTCTCTCTAACCCCTCCTCTCTCTCTCACCCCCTCTTTCCCTCTTTTTCTCTCTCACCCCCCCCCCTTTACCCCCTCTCTCTCTCCTCCTTTTTGAAGCCAGCCTATAACCCTGATGTAACAGTGCTATGTTTGGTTTTTTGGCTGGCCGCTCTGCTGTAAGTTAGGGGGATTAGGGGGTACAAACTACTTGCCTTGCCCCAGGCACTTACAACCCACGCTACCTTAAAAAACCTGGCTCCTAACTTTTTTGGCTGGCTCCTAGATTCAAAGCAAAATTGTCAAGCCCTATTAAATGCTGTTCATACTCACTCATCACTATAAGATTCGCTATCTGTTTTCTGCAAAAAACCTGGTTGATCCTGCTGTTCATTATCTCCTCCTTCTTTTCATTTCCCCAATTCAGCTTGGGATTTTGCAGCTCTGGTGGCAACTCTGCACATGCTCTGTTTTCAGTGAGTTTCTATGCTGAGTATTTCTTCCCTATCACGACTGAGCAGACCATTAGACTATTGAGTCACACATGTGGGCGTATCCACAGTGATAAATGACAGCCCACTCCCTCCCTCCTCCTCTATGCCCACTAACCAGCTAAACACATTGGGGGCAGGATATTACATGTAGATTGACGGAGGCTTCACTTCCCTCTTATTCTAAAACACAGGCTGGAGGGGCGTGACACAGCATGTTATTGCAACAAAATAATACAGATTTGATTTCAAATATATATTTGTATGACAATTAATTGATATTATTTATTTATTTTTAGTCTGTATCTCAAAGTTGTTTTTTTTATTTTGAACATTTGCCCAACAGCAGAGGACTAGAAGCTTCCCCTGCTTATGTTTCCCTGTGTACAGGCTGGTAGAGAGCTGGGTCATGTGACAGCTGTGTATCGATTAGGAAAGAGGTACTTAGATGTTTTTTTTTATTAAATAATTACAATGCCATCATCAACATACATATAGAAGGGGCAATGTGTGTGTTAAATGTTAAATATCAGTTTAAATATAGCACAGATTATTTATATGAGTGCTCTTCTGTTGACTGTTGTACTTGTTAGGTGATCGTATGTCGCTGTGATGCCCTGTGATAGATTTGCGCAGTGCTGTGACCATGCATGATCAAGAATAGAAACTTCACCATGGGAACAGCAGCAGTATGATCAAATGATTATATCAGAAATCGATTAGGAGGTAGGGGCTGTAGAATAAAGATGGTCATACACATAACAATTTGCGACTGATTTAGAAAACGCAAACATGGGGTTCATTGATAAAAGAATTGAACAATGCAACACAAACACAGGGGAATTCAAAACAGCCCTAGCAGCACTTTTCTGGTAGTCGATTTCCTAAGAGGTACCTAAACCGAATTCAGACAAGCATTTGCACCCCGCCAGTAACATTACTGACATGTGTGGCAAATACAGGTAGTTCTTAGGGCCGCCACTTTATGAATCTGTCACTATTGCAGCAACAAATTCTTAAAGAATTGCTTGCCAGCTCCTCAGACTAGTAAATTATTGTTAATTAAGACCAGTGCTGGGACAAGGTCATCTAGACCAAACTGCGCCCCCCCCCCCAAAAGGTATGAGCATTATGTGTCAGCAAACCCCTCCCCCCAAAAAACCCCACTAAGCTCAAATGCCCCCCCCCCCAAAAAAAAAAAAAAAATTAGCCCTCCTAGCACAAATCCCCGACCCCTAAAATATCCACTCTTAGTACACACCATTCCCCTACTAGCACAAATCTTCCCCCTATCCCCCTCCAAACACAGATCCCCCCTAAATCACCACTCTTAGCAACCCTGCCAAATCCCCCCCCCCAATACTTACTCCCAGTAGCCCCCCAAATTTCCCCTTCCAACACAAATCCCCTCCCCCCAATCTCCTTGTGGTGCCCCCGACTCCCAACACCCCCCACCTAACATGATACCACAGTGCCCAGGGCAGCCGTCACTCCTGCCCCCCCCCCCCCGCCTGACTAAGACCAACTCTAATCTGGCATACATCAGGAACTGGGACACTCTACTACCCAGAGCAGGCCTTGCCAGTGTTGGCAAACTATCGTATATATATATGTGACAGTTTCCCACACAGTACTGTATCTTTAGCCCCAATTAGCTATCAGATGGAAAAATCCCTGGCCAAAAGTTAAATAAAAATAGGGATGTCCATGTGACAGACCCAACCAGGACAGAGGCTTTTGAAAGGGACTGCAGGCTAGCCTCTTGTCTACTGACTATGGGCCCTTGCTTTTAAGGGAACACTTCTCTTTTGGAGGTTTGTGCCTGGAGGACCCTAGGAGTGGTCTTGCTTCGAATTCACATCCATGTTTCCCCAAAACACACAGACTCTGGGAACTGGAGGACCCAAATACATATTTGGGGTTTCTAGGACCAAACCAGCAATGACTGCTTTATATTGTGATACTCAGAGCAGATGTTAACATCATCAGCTCTACTTCGTTATCTAATCATTTCATGATGTTTTAGGTAAATATTTGGTTTTATTATTCATGTGGTGACTGAACTACTTTTGAAGTTTATAAAAACCTATATTTTCTATTCAATAAACAGTCATTCCTTTGGTTCTATCTGAACATCTTGTCTATGTACGATGCTTGGGGTAAAAAGGGATGGTATTAGATCTCGGTCTGCTCGGAACTGTTTGAAGAGCAGGAGGCACTGTTTGGTGGAAGCACCTACTCGTGGTGCCAAGTGGTTCAGTCACAAACCATACTTAGGAAATGACTTGTCAATGGGTGAGCAGAGCCTGATATGGAAATAACAGACTAGTTCTCCATCAGATTTGCATTACTTCTGATTGACAACACATGGCAGTGGATTACAGATTAGATTACAAACCTGCTATTAGACTGATAAAAAACAAATGACCAATGCGCTACCGGTGAAGTAAATAAAGAAATAATGGAGTATAATATATCTGTGATCAAATAATAAAAAATATGAACAAAAGCTGCCAATTTCTGTAGTGTCACCACATACAAATAGAATCAAAAACTTTGAAAAAAATTGGCGCTAATTCGAACAAGCCTGCGAGAATCCACTCACAAATTAATAACGTACGAATATGGAGCAGTAATAAAATAATCATACAGTGATAATGAATTTATTAAACTAAATAAAATCATCATAATAATAGATAAATAAAGTTCAATATAAGAAGACCATGTGAAGGTGCAGAAAACAATAATAGGCAGCCAGTGGTAATCCAAAACATGATGCAAGTCAATCACACAGTGTCACCGATGTGAACAGCTCCAACATAGAATCCTACATTGAGTGCAATGGCTGCTCACCTCAGTTTAGATAAAATAAAGCATTTGTTATATCATTTTCCTCTGTGAAACTCCAATGATGATGGTGGCTCAGCTAACAAGATGTTAAGGACAGATAGCCAGGCTTATTGGAAGTGCACATCCCCTTAATAGTTCGCTCATGTAAAATAAAATAGGGGCTCCATGGTGTAGTAAATGAGAACAAATTTATTGCAAAACGATAGGTAACTTACAGTTAAAACAGCAGAGATGCATATAGAAATGGACCACTTGGTCCCCGCACTGAGCGGCGTGTAGTTTCCGAACTTCCGGGTCACGGCCGTAGAACGGAAGTGACGTCACCCAGCTCCTCCGGATGCGTTGCGTCACAATAACATGTGACTTTCTCAAGGGTATTAGATTGAGTAGCCGCTATGGATCCACCCACTACTGTGCGCTGTTGATCAAAAGTAAAGTGGACCTGATGGGGAACTAGTATCCCAGTTTTCCATCCACTTCAGTACAAAACTCTTTTGCCATCCACTTGTTAGTGTGATGGGCGTAGCAGTGGGGGAGTAGGAGTGAGTGCATTGTGGAAGGAGAGTCTAGTGTGGACATTCCTTCCTCAGTGGAGACATGGACAGATTTATGTCTTTGACAGGTACATAAATCGGGCACAAGCACTGGCACTTTTGGTGCTGCAGTTCGATGGAATTCTAAAGAGTATACAACAACATCCTTTATCAATTCCCTTAAGAGTATTGATTAAAAATGGCCTAATGAAAATTACCATTAAATCACTCTATAATATGTTCTGTTCTCTGGCAGTCTCGCAGATCAGTCAGAAGTGAACCACAAAATTCGGTCATGACCTATCAACTTGCCAAAATCTAAATTGATCCACAGTTCACTAAATCCATTAAATGAGGGATCCAGGGCAGTGTTGCCAACCGCCAGTGTTTTTACTGGTGGCCAGTAAACAGGCACTTTTCTCCTTCCAGTAATTGCCAGGGACAGGAAAAGGATTGCCAATTAAAAATATGGCTGTAGCGCTTGGTCAAGACCATCCGAGTGCCTGCTACAGTGTGTTTGGGCGGTTCCGGCGAGGGGCAGATCTGGTGGAGGCGTTGCCTGTGCGTGGCATGTGATGTCATGGTGCAAGGTAGCTGAACGCAATGGCCGGAGCCTCATGATCGAATCTGTAGAACTGGAGTAAGGCAAGCCGAGAGCGGGACTGTCAGTGCTGTTTGGACAGGAGTAGACTGAAGGAACCACCTGGGGTGGGGAGAGACTGTCACTGTGACTCAAGAGGGGAACGTGTTGTGCCGGTGAAGTGTCATCATCATCTGATTCTGCTGTCAATGTCACAGTGAGAGCCAATTTAATGTGTGTGTGTCTGTCCATTGTAATTTATTTCCCTCCTGAGTCCTATTCCCGAGCTACTTACTTACTATAGTGAAAATAAAATAAGAAATATGTTTTTTGCCCTAATATCTGCCTTAAATCACATTGCTAATTGCATAGTGTACTTGTTTTTAGCCTAAATACTGGAATTTGCACTTAAAACTGTAATTTTGTAACTTTTGGAAATGCCAGTAAAAACTTGGCTGTGCCAGTAAATTTTGGATGTCGTGTCAGTAAATTTCAATCTGGTAGATTGGCAAACTGGTCTAGGGTTAACAATTTAGGTGGTTGCTCCTCTCCAGGGTAATGATGATTACAAGTAGGAATAAGCTTGGATGTCCTCCAAACTCATCCCTACCCAAACTCTGAACTTGCATCCTTTTTTACTCCAACGAGCTGCAGGCTGGGTCAGACAATATAACACAATATATGACCTCTCTGCATGCCATCCTGAGGATACAGGTGATTGACCCTGGGAAACCCATTGAGGGATCTTCAGTGAAGTAGCAAGTCAATGTATTACTACAATAGGGGAACTAGTCCCATTCTGTGTGAACTAAAAACTGAATGATGATATGGTTTGGTGATACAAGTAGCACAGAGCAAATTATCTGTGTAGAGGAGAGTTGTTATCTCTTCCTAATGTTGTTATATGTTTGTTTTGTATAATGTTTTGTATAATGTGTTGAAAAAGCTTTGGTGGAGTATTAGTGCAAAAAAATACGGGTGTATTTCCACGCGCCTCTGGAAAAAAGGGTTGGATAGGTGATATAGTGCAATCTAGTATTAATAAATAAATAAATAAATAAATAAATAAATAAATAAATAAGGTGAAAGTAGCAGCTGCTGTATAAAAATGCTGTATAAAAATAGTGAGATAGTGTTTGTGAATACTTGGTCTGGCGACCAAAAATACAGCGCTTGCTTAAATATAATACAATAATCCAATAGTAGGTAAAGTGCAATAGTGTAGGTTAAGTTAACACAAGTGAAAATAAATATATAAAATCAGTAAATGTGAATAAAAACGTGCATAAATCTTAAAAATAGCAATTCATCATATAAACAATAATTGATGATTAAGACAATGATAGTATCCTTTCAAAAAATGTCCACAGTTCATATAAAGTGCTTCTGTTCAGACTTGATATATAAGACTCAGATGTTCCTTGTTCCAAATAGATAATAAGGTTGGATCACTTACCAAATGATGTGGGTACCGAGTGCCTTACGGCACCAGAACCAATCAGGCTTAATTAGCCCCTTGGGCTCAACGGATCTCCTCAAGGTATCCCCTGGGCTGGCAACAATCCCTCAGGCTTCCGTGTTAACGATCGGATATTTTTGTATAGGAAAGAGAAGAATGCTCCAGATAGTGCAGTATATGGTTATGTTTATTTACCCTGAGTAGGGTTATCCAGTCGTTTGCATTGGTGGTCAGCGGTACGGTGCGGGCTGCACGTCCTCTCGAAGCAGCTTCCGACTTCCGGTTCCGGCTTGCGATCCAACCAAACGCGACGTGCCCTCGCTATGCGTTCCAAGCTTGTAACACATAGCGAGGGCACGTCGCGTTTGGTGGAGTATGCATTCCCCCATATTTTAAAATCAAATCTGTCAAAATAGCCAACTCGTCAAAATCTCCATTTACATCACTTCCAGTGACTCTCCAGCAGCAGTAATTACAGATTTTGACGACTTGGCTGTTTTCACAGAACACCGGCAGCGTATACACTGCAATAAGCGATATAATGAGTGCACATTGTTAGTCTGCCCGCTAGTAACCTACAACATGGCTGCCTCCTAGGCGGGGACAACTTTTTTGCTCCTTAGCCGATGTTCTGTCAAAACAGCCAACTTTTTGGGTACTGTAGTGTATAGGCTGCTGGTGTTCTGTGAAAACAGCCATGTCGTCGGGTACCATAGTGTATAGGCTGCTGGTGTTCTGTGAAAACAGCCATGTCGTCGGGTACCGTAGTGTATAGGCTGCTGGTGTTCTGTGAAAACAGCCATGTCGTCGGGTACCGTAGTGTATAGGCTGCTGGTGTTCTGTGAAAACAGCCATGTCGTCAGGTACCGTAGTGTATAGGTTGCTGGTGTTCTGTGAAAACAGCCATGTCGTCAGGTACCGTAGTATATAGGCTGCTGGTGTTCTGTGAAAACAGCCATGTCGTCGGCTACGGTAGTGTATAGGCTGCTTGTGTTCTGTGAGAACAGCCATGTCGTTGGGTACAGTAGTGTATAGGCTGCTGGTGCTCTGTGGAAACAGCCATGTCGTCAGGTACCGTAGTGTATAGGCTGCTGGTGTTCTATGAAAACAGCCATGTCGTCAGTTACAGTAGTGTATAGGCTGCTGGTGCTCTGTGGAAACAGCCATGTCGTTGGGTACCGTAGTGTATAGGCTGCTGGTGTTCTGTGAAAACAGCCATGTCGTCGGGTATCGTAGTGTATAGGCTGCTGGTGACGTCAAAGTCTGCAATTACAGCTGTGGGAGAGTCACCAGAAGGGAAGTATTTGGAGATTTTGATGAGTTGGCTCTTTTGACAGAACACCGGCCATAGACAATTTAAATCTCATCTGCGTTCAGCAGGGACTTGCTGAGATTCAAACCATCCATGGGTAGGCTGTTTGTATCTAAGTTGATGATCGATCAACTTGGGTACAACCAGCCTGTCGGATTTTACATGTGATTATTGCTAGCGCCTATAGCAACTAATAATAATTACTGTGTTTTCCGCCCAAGGAAGAGGGAGGGGTTTAATGGCTCCCCCTCCCCCACAGGGAGAACACAATAGCTCCACGGGAGGTATTCCCCTATGGACACTGACTGTGTTGATGGGGGAATCAAGCAATTTTCTTGAAAATCACACCATCTACGGCATATAAGTTCATGTTAAAGTTAAAACGTTCTGAATATTGTGCAGGATGGTAGAATGTGGTGCCTCTACTCTTCTTTATACCCAGGGGCTTTCTTTCCTTCCTTGGAGGAACAGGAAAAATTTTGCACAAAGTATGGTCAGCTTGATTTAGCTAGATCAAAGCGTGAACTCTCAAAGAAACTTCTACAAGAATTCTGACTATGTAGGAGGAACTCTAATCCATCTGAATCATCAGACGGCTGACCATTAATTAGAGAGTTGCTCTACCCTGTCTGAACTCGGCTCGAGGTCTCCTGTGTATGTCTGGTGGCAGTATGTCAGTCCTCTCTGGAACTCTCCCACGAGAACTTTATTCATGATAAAAACTTGTTAATCTGTTCATTTTTTTAACCCTATCAATTACAAATAGATTTTTTTTTTTTTAATTGGTAGCAGTAGTTAGTACCTGCTCTGAAGATTTGGAAACAGTTTCTGCAGTCAACAGGGATCTAAAGTAGAATTCCAGCCAAACTTTTTCTTATAAAGTGGAGAAGGGTTATCTCTGTCTATGGCCCCAGTTGGGGAAATTTACCATCACCTTCTGTCTCATTGAAAGCTGTCATTGGGACAGAAAATTCAGGTAAATCTCCAACAGGGTCACAGACAGCACTGAAAGCAGAAGTCGTATAACGTCGCCAGTTTAGTTTTAACATTTACACTTTGCATGAGTCAGCCTAGGCCACGTCAGCGCTTCTAAATCACATTTTTATATTCAGTAAAAAATGTTCCTGTTTTTTGTCATAAATAAAAAAGAAAAATGTTGCTTTCTCGTGTAACCTAAAGCCAATTAGTAATTATTTGACAAAATGCTTTGGATTTGGTGGTTTTTTAAGGGTACAAAAGACTTTACATGGTTTGCAAAGGGTACAAAAGCTTAATCATTTTCCATTTTCTCACTAATAATTTTAGTAACAGTAGATAAGCAAAGTCTAATAAGACTTCATGCACATAGGTGCATTCACCCATACACTAAAAAAAATGGGCTTATTTTGGTATCCAAGAGGGATGTATGTCTGCGGACCGTCTGCTCACAGCCGCAATCGTATTTCAGCCTGTCATTCATTTTGACATGCTGCTGACAGTGGGCTGTGCACATAATCTGTGCCTCCGAGGTGTTGAAATATGCTTGTTTTTCACCCTGTCTGGGCAAATGCACCCATATACATGAGGCCTTAAAAGAAAAGGGGCTGTACAAAAAGAAAAGAAAAAAATACAAGGAACTTGAAAGTGGTTGTAAAGCCCCCGCCAGTGCTATTTGCTTCTCCTCTCCTGCGTATGCTCCCAAAGCAATCTGTGTGCTATGGGGGGCACGCATGAGGGCGCTATCCACAGCCAGGCTATGTGCATCCATAGACACAAACTGCACATCTCGGTCACTCCCCCTTTCTCCCTTCTCAAATGATTTTCTCTCATGACCTGCTGCATCTCAAAGACAGAGAGTGAGAAACCAAATATTACTATATCAGTTCTGGAGACAACGTTCCATAACCACATCCAATTATTTGTACAAAAGAAAAAAGGAAAGGCAAACAAAACCACATGGTCAGTGGGAACCTAGTCATGATGTTTCCCAATTCGTTAGGACTTTAAAGGGTATGGAGTTGTGAAAAAGCAGATGAGCACCAATAAGTAAAAAATTGAATAATTTTATTAGAAGTACAAAAAATATCAAAAACATTTTACATCCAGTAATGGTTGCGAAGACAAATTGTATATACAGACTGCATAGACTGTAGACAGATACATGATATGTCGGTTCAACGCGTTTTTCAAATTTTTTGTGACCAACAGCTGCTTCATCAGGAACCATAAATATGGCTATATTATCTCTACAGACTTAAGAAAAGAGATACATAGTAAATATATACAACACATTTCATATACATTCAATGGTACAATATTTTATTTTATTATTTATATTATTATTATTTTATTATTTATTATACTAACATAAAATCCACCAACACACAAATGCTCACCATAAATAATTTTTTAAACATGTATATGTGCAGTTATCCAATCCATTGCATTCCGCCAGACCATAGGTGAGCCATAATCTCCAGTTTATCCCCACAAATGGGATATCACCAGCCGGGGGAATATTAGAGAGTTAGAAGAAATCTCCCCAGCAAGATTTATAAAGCAAAAAAATTAAAGAATATGGGGTTTAAGCCTTCCCTGCTCTATCCAAAACCAAAAAAATACCTATACATACAATTTAAACTTTCCTTTTGCCTATAACTTGTACATCACTTGTGAGTCAGCATCCATCTTTTTTAATCTATCTGCTTCCCACCTATTCTAAAAGGTTTGTCGTTCATAGTTCTCAATAGCTCAAGTCGAAATTACTCAATAAAGTGAAAAAAATCAAAGCAGTGATCCCTCTATTAACAGAAGGCTCTGCCCTAAAATGAACAAAATGGAAACTTCAGGCAGGCAACTTGTACTTTAGTTGTTCATAGGGCACCAGGAATCTTTAAAAAAAAAAATATATATAATATAATATATATATATATATATATATATATATATATATAAAAAAATAGATTATGTCTATACACACATATATTACAAAAAAATGTATAGACATCAAATAAAATTGACCCCCAATTCAATTTACATTTACCATGGTAGTTTTCCATTAACGATTCTCACTGGCTAAAGACAGAGCTGAGACTGGTAACAAAAAGACCTGGGTAACCCAGACTGATAATGCTGCTGTCCAAAGGTGTCTCTGTTGCTCCTTCATCCAGACTGGAGGCACTCTAATACAGTAGGAGTGCTACTAGCAGGATCACCAGGTAAAAACAGAGGAAAATGCCTAAAAAAAAAGAAAACGAATAAAACCACCACATCCAATTATTGGTAAAAGGCAATATAATAAATTTTTCGGTTTTGTGTAAATACCGCTTTAACATGGATTGGCAGATTCATTTCTTGCCCCTTCCCTTTAGTAAAAGATGATCGCTGATTAGCCGCAATGAAGTACGTTGACCATACATTGAGCTTTTTCCAGCCAAGTATTACAAACCTCCAGGCAACTACTATTCCTTCCATATGAATTCTGTATATTTATTGTTGCTGTTTTGATTGGCTGAGTTGTTTTTATGATTGAAGCGTTGCTAGTAAAGTGCCGTGTATATGGCTGACATTAGTGCATTTTGTACATTACTCTTTATCATGACCTCTAATGACTTGGCAGGCTTTTATTTCAGTCCTATTTGTTCATTTCCTTCATACTTCTTTCTGTTTTATAACACTGATACTTATCTCTGCCTGTGGCTCTCACACTGTCATATTCTTATTATGATAATCTATTTTTACATGACAGTTTGCAGTCCAATTTAATCACGCAGGAAATAAAAAAAATTTCAGTGC
This sequence comes from Pelophylax lessonae, assembly GCF_965119305.1. NCBI lineage: Eukaryota > Metazoa > Chordata > Amphibia > Anura > Ranidae > Pelophylax > Pelophylax lessonae. The sequence continues at coordinate 206,157,603 of NC_138774.1, forward strand.
AAATGACGATACCAACAAAACAGAGTGAGAGTTAGACTTGGCAGGAACTTTTCAGCAGGGAACAGATCTACGTCCGTAGTATGTGGCATTCCAGTAATAAATGAGCTTAGCTTCCCAAGCATGATGGTTCTAAACCATACATCTGCAATAGCGATTGAAGCTGAATTCCTGGCATATATTAAAAAAAATCATAACGTGATGTGTTCATTAAAAAAATCAATACGGGTGTTTTTATTTTTATGAAACCAGTGTAAGTACCTACACCATCAAAGACATCAAATTTCGATTTAATTTTAGTTTCACTCTGTTGACTAAAATGCCATTTTAGTTTTAGTCATATTTTAGTCACCTGAGTTGTTTTAGTTTTAGTCGTATTTTAGTCATCTGAATTGCTTTAGTTTTAGTCGTATTTTAGTCATCTGAATTGTTTTAGTTTTAGTCGTATTTTAGTCATCTGAACAGTTTTAGTTTTAGTTGTATTTTAGTCGACTAAAATCTCCACTACATTTTAGTCGACTAAAATCTCCACTACATTTTAGTCGACTAAAATCGAATGGGTATAGTTAAATTTGAATGCATTATTTTTTTTAGAACTGCCAAACATTATATACTCCTGGAGTAAAAATCGAATCACCTATTTATTATTTATGGTATTAGGGTTTGAACATGCGCTACAGAGACAGATTTAGCCGTTGCAAAATAAATTCAATTTAGTTTTATTCATAGTCTTTTGATTAAAATGCCATTTTAGTTTTAGTCGTATTTTAGTCTTTTGTTTAAAATGTCATTTTAGTTTTAGTGCCAGTTCACACTTCAGCGATGTCAGACATCGCATGTGATTCACACTGCAAATCACATGCGTTGTTTGGGCGTTGCAAATTCATACAGATTGTGTGGCTGAATTTGCATTGCATGCGGACGAAAGTCGCGCAGGACCCTTTTTTTGCTTCCCACCAGAATCGGATCGCATGGGTGTTCACACCTTTGCGATCCGATTCCTGTCCGAATCGACAATTCGCACTGCGATATGCGAATTAATCTGGGGGTGTGATTAACTTTGCATTGGCACTCCCAGCATATCGCATACGGTAGTGTGAATTGCCTGCGAGTCAGGTGCGATGCGGGAACCCGCAGTGGATTCGCACCAATGTGAACCACCACTTAGTCGTATTTTAGTCATCTGAATAGTTTTAGTGTTAGTCGTATTTTAGTCGACTAAAATAGTATTAATTTAGTTGAAGAAAATATTTTAGTTGACAAAACTAACACTGCTTAAAGGGGTCCTTAAATCTAACAGTATTTTACCTTCATGCATTTCCTGCATTAAGGGAAAAAAAAAAACTCCCTACTAACTGCCCCCACCCCCAAACACGTACCCGAGTCCTGCCAGTGATCCAGCGCTGCCCCACCTGCAGCTCTTCTCCCTCTCTCGTCTCACAGGAGACACAGGCAGCAGCGGGAGACATTGGCTCCTGCTGCTGTCAGTGAAATATTATAAGGAGGGAGCTTCAACATGTATTACAGGTACAGTTTAGAAGGGAGAAACCTAATATATCTAAATATCCCCTTATTGGGATATCCAAATTCTATTCGCATATATTACGGAGTACATTAAGCTATGAACCTATGAGTGCAAGGGATAAATGGCAAGTAGCTATCCCAGATATGACGTACCAAGAGTGGGAGGAAATCTGCTCCCCTCACACCTAAAAGCATCTCCAGCAATTAATAACAAAATAATACAGTTAAATATAGTACATCATATATAAATAAAGTACACCAGACCTATCTTAGTCCAAACAAGCTATATAACATGGGGAGAATATCAGCACCAAACTGTGCAAGATGCAAGCAAGAAGGAGCAGATTTCCTCCATTTAATGTGGTATTGTAGCAGCATAACGGCATATTGGCAATAAAATAGTGCAGCACCCTCCTAGGTAGGTGCTAGAGAGTGAGTATAGTTTTTGGCTCTGTCTGCCTATCAGAGGAGCAGCAGGGAAATCTATATTGCTTTCTGCCTACCAGAGAGCAGGATCTGTGTGTTAGGTCTGCTCATGGTGCTCAGTGTGTGATTCATCTGGTCTAGGGAGTGTTTCGCACTGGTCCAATAGGGAGGCATATTGGACAGTGGAGGTAATCTGACCAATGGGTACACAGGCTTTGATACAGCCCCAGTGATTGTCACAGACTGATTGTCTCAGTGCATTGTGGGGTGTGGTATAAAAGCCAGGAGCACATGTGCTGCGGGGTCTTTGGCTGGTGAGCAGAGTCCCGAAGGGAGGGTGGCGGCTGCCTCTTCCTCTGTAGCTGTGGCATGTGGTTACAGGCAGTCGGTCTGGGGACCAGAAGGAAGGAGCTGAACTCAGAGGTCCATGAGAGCTGACTGAAGGGGTAGAGACACTGTAAACCCTCGAAAAACAGTATTGTAAGTACAGGGGATCGTGTCTATGGACCTGACCTGAGGGGGGCCACCCCGGTGTAGGATAGTCAGAGGACAGGTGTCAGCAGGTGGAGTGAAAGGGTGTACAAGGTGTGTATCCCAAAGATAATTCATGCTAACAAGTCATATACATAGAGGCTTAATCCTAAATTCATCTAAGTGGCAAGTTGAATCAGCAGCCTGGCTGCATCTTCAGACAGGAGTCCTCATCTACTGTGAATAGTTCAAGTTGGAGTATCCCACTCTTCCCTTCTCCCATCCCTAATTTAAATAAAACCACAAAAACAACTACATCCCCTAGACTGTTCATTGACTGAGCCAGAGAGTAAAGAGTTAAATTGTGCATGCTACAGTTGCTATCGGTAACCCAGGGGAATCGCAGAGTGAAAAAATCCAGCAGTCCTCTAGAGGGCAGTGCTACAGTAGTAAATTAGGAAAAGTTATAACTAGACCTGTCACAGATATGATGGAAGTATGTTTATTGGGGCCACTAGAAGATGAAAGATGGCCTAGATACACCAAAATATTTCTGCAAGAAGTGGTATTTTTGGCATGAAAACAAATAGTGGAACAATAGATTCAAACAACACCCCCAACAGTTAGTCAATGGGTGAAAGCTGTAAACTGGGTGTTGCCACATGATAGAATAATGTGTGAACATAGGGGAAATGTGCAAAAATATGAAAACATTTGGGGAAGTGGAGCAAATATTATTTAACTATTGCTACAAATGATCAGTAAAATCAGATATACAGTATCTCATATAAGTGAGTACACTCCTCACATTTTTGTAGAAATTTTATTCTATCTTTTCATAAGACAACACTGAAGAAATGACACTTTGCTACAATGTAAAGTAGTGAGTGTACAGCTTGTATAACAGTATAGATGTCCCCTCAAAATAACTCAACACACAGCAATTAATGGCTAAACCGCTGGCAAACAAAGTGAGTACACCCTTAAGTAAAAATGTCAACTTTGGGCCCAAAGTGTCAATAATTTGTGTGACCACCAATTATTTTTCAGCACTGCCTTAACCCTCTTGGGCATGGAGTTCACCAGAGCTTCACAGGTTGCCACTGGAGTCCTCTTCCACTCCTCCATGACGACATCATGGAGCTGGTGGATTTTAGAGACCTTGCGCTCCTCCACCTTTCATTTGAGAATGCCCCACAGATGCCCATTAGGGTTTAGGCCTGGAGACATGCTTGGCCAGTCCATCATCTTTACCTTCAGCTTCTTTGGCAAGGCAGTGGTCATCTTGAAGGTGTGTTTGTGGTCGTTATCATGTTGGAATACTGCCTTGCGGCCTAGTCTCTGAAGGAAGGGGATCATGCTCTGCTTCAGTATGTCACAGTTCATGTTGGCATTCATGGTTCCCTCAATGAACTGTAGCTCCTCAGTGCCGGCAGCACTCATGCAGCCCCAGACCATGACACTCCCACCACCATGCTTGACTGTAGGCAAGACACACTTGCCTTTGTACTCCTCATCTGGTTGCCGCCACACACGCTTGGCACCATCTGAACCAAATAAGTTCATCTTGGTCTCATCAGACCACAGGACATGGTTCCAGTAATCCATGTCCTTAGTCTGCTTGTCTTCAGCAAACTGTTTGCGGGCTTTCTTGTGCATCATCTTTAGAAGAGGCTTCCTTCTGGGACGACAGCTATGCAGACCAATTTGATGCAATGTGCGGGTATGGTCTGAGCACTGACAGGCTGACCCCCCACCCCTTCAACCTCTGCAGCATTGCTGGCAGCACTCATACGTCTATATGGCTAGGTTTCAACTAGTGCGACTCTTAAGTTGTGCAATTTAGAGTGTGACTTTGAGTGCAGCTTTGATCCAACTTTACACTCTCTGGATCAAAGTCGCATAAAAGTAGTGCAGGCACCTTTTCAAAGTTGCTGATTTTCAAAGTGGCATAGATGGGAACGGATGCCATTGAATTCAATGGGCTGTGACTTTTCATGCGACTTTATGTGTCCAAAGTCACATGACAAATCCCACTAGTGGAAACAGAGCCCAAAACCCATTACATGTAATGAGCAATAGAAATGGATCTGTATCCTTCTAAAGTTTCAAACATGTTCCTTTGTACCTTATTTCATTCACATATTGTGCTGGTCACGTGACCCCCCCTCTATCCCTTTCAGGAGAAGCTGCTAGCCTAATAGAGGCTATGAGGACAGGAGGAGATCATGGTGAAGGAGAGGAGGGATGAGGGTGGGGCTGAGCAGGTCTAGGCATGCATGTCCTGGAAAGACCGACAACCTTTTCAGGAAGTGAAAGACAGCTTAGCAAATTCAGATAAAGGGAGATAGTGTTGTCAGTGAAGAACAGGAATAAGCTGTATAGCACATCTATCCCAGCAAGGAGTGTTGTCTCCAAGGGTTAGAGAGGCTGGATTCACCCCTTTTTTATGGATAGTGTAGGACCCACTGATAATGGGGTACTTTGACGCAGTGGTGGGCTTGAGCACGATATGGCCATATGGTGGGACTAAATCCCCATTTTTATTTATGGATTGTCTCCATATTTGATAGTCATTTCTTTTGCATGTGTGCGCTATTCTTTTTTAATATACATGTTGCTTGGTCCATAGCTGCACCGGCTTTAGATATACATGTTCAGGGTTTGCTCCCCCAATTTTTTGCTTGTTTATTATGTATTCGGTCTGACCAGACTTCTGAGGTTGAGCATCCCACCCCCCACACACACCTGTACCCTATCGGTGTCCACTATCAAGTAGATATAGGAGGAGTCCTTTGTAGTGCATTAGCACATCTATCCCAGCAAGGAGTGTTGTCTCCAAGGGTTAGAGAGGCTGGATTCACCCCTTTTTTATGGATAGTGTAGGACCCACTGATAATGGGGTACTTTGACGCAGTGGTTGGCTTGAGCACGATATGGCCATATGGTGGGACCAAATCCCCATTTTTATTTATGGATTGTCTCCATATTTGATAGTCATTTCTTTTGCATGTGTGCGCTATTCTTTTTTAATATACATGCAAGGACATTCACCTTTTTCCCCTTCAACCACTGTGTGGTCATTTTTGCTGTGTGCTTTGGGTCATTGTCATGTTGGAAAGTAAACCTTCTTCCCATTGACCACTTTCTGGCAGATGGCAGCAGAATTTCCTCAAGAAATTGATGGTGTTTTGCCCCATCCATTTTTCCTTCTATCCTGACAAGTGCTCCAATCCGTGCTGCAGAGAAACATCCCCATACCAGGATATCACCACCTCCATGCTTTACTGTTGGAATGGTATTATTTGGATGGTGAGCTGTATTGGATTTCCTCCAGGCATATCGTTTGGTGTTGAGGCCAAATAATTAAATTTCTTTCTCATCAAATTTTTTGCAACATATTTTTGTGAGCCCCACATGAAACTATCTTTTTAGTTAATTGCCACAAGAGTTCAGTACATCTGGAAATGTAGTTATTACTCTAGAATACGGGGTTACCTCCGTCTAATGTAGTAAAGTAAATCTAATCCCAATTACTAAGATAAGATTTATCATGTAAACAATATTTTAAAAAGTTGTTTTATTATTATTATTTTTATTTTTTTAAGTACAGGTTTCATTAAAATAATACCTGGTAAACTCGGCTCAGGCATTTCCTGTCTCCCAATTACATTTCTGCAATGTAATCTTCTCACGCACACCTCTCCCTGAGACTACAAGTAGTTATGTCAATGCAATTGATAGGGCATGGACCACTGTTGTCACCATCAGGAAGCTGGTCCAGAGCAATGATGTGCAGCCAATGCTGGAGACAGGAAATGAATGAGGAGAGCCGCATGTAATAGGGGGTTAATATCTGTTTTATTGTGGGGTTCAGCCCTGCCTCCAGCCAGCCTGGACTGGCCTTCTTTCTCCATTGTAGGTTATATATACTGGTGGTGGCCTGCTTGGGACGTGGTGTATTGGAAGAGCAGAGCCATGGAGAATTCCAGTAGGGTGGTGGTAAGCAGTCATGTTTCCTCCTCATAGCAGGCCCCAGCTATGGTTTGATGCCATCCTGGGAGAGGATAGTGTTGTGAGTCCTATGGCAAGGACTCAAACACAGATGGCCAAACACCTCATTGCAGGAAAATGTGACGTTATGGTGAGGATGTTGATGAGAGGGCTGTTATGCCATTTTTTGTACCCTGTACTTATGGTTGTCTTTTAGTAAAGCTTCCAGAAAAGCAAATTCCCTGACTGCAAATTCTGTTATTGGGCAAGTTGGGATTAGTGTGACGTGTCATTGAGAGTTCTCACATCCCCGTGGGCCTTATACACAGCAAGCCCAGGGGCCCTGTATCTTTTCCTGTAACCCTCTGCACTGAAGACTGAGCAAGGAGAAAAGCGCTGCTGTTCTAAGACATAAGGGAGGAAGATTGTTCTAGGAAGGAAAGCTACATAGTTGGTCTGGTTGAAAAAAGACACAAGTCCATCCATGTCAACCAATGAATCACTCAAAGTGCCCCTTGGAATCTCTGTGCTTATACAGGTGAACCGGTTCAGCCACCCATGACTTGTCTTTAAATGCCTCCTTATCACAGGCGGTGCATTGCGAATGGCAAAGAGATAGTGTGCAGAGACACAGTATTGGAATGTTTCACACCAGCTTTGCTGATTTCCTGGAAGTACTGTGGGAGGGATACCATCCTGGAAGGGTATGAGAAGCAAGTTTAACGGGTTTTCAGGAGTAAAGGTTACTTAGGAGATACATTGCCTTTAAAAAGTATTCATACCCCTTGAAATTTTCCACATTTTGCCGTGTTACAACCAAAAACATAAATGTATTTTATTGGAATTGTATGTGATAGACCAACACAAAGTGGCACATAATTGTGAAGTGGAAGTAGAATGATAAATGGTTTTCAAACTTTTCTACAAACAAAAAAAGTGAAAAGTGTGGCGGGCATTTGTATTCATCCTCCCTGAGTCAATACTTTGTAGAACCACCTTTCACTGCAATTACAGCTGCAAGTCTTTTGGGGGATGTCTCTACCAGCTTTGTACATCTAGAGAGTGACATTTGTGCCTATTCTTCTTTGAAAAATAGCTCCAGCTCTATCAGATTGGATGGAGAGCGTCTGCAAACAGCAACTTTCAAGTCTTGCCGAATGTTCTCCATTGGATGAAGGTCTGGACTTTGACTGGGCCATTCTAACACATGAATATGCTTTGATCTAAACCATTCCATTGTAGCGCTGGCTGTATGTTTAGGGTCGTTGTCCTGTTGGAAACTGAACCTCCACCCCAGTCTCAAGTCTTTTGCAGACTCTAACAGGTTTTCTTCTAAAGGCACGACTGCGACTTTTCGGCCGAACAGAATCTGGTGTGCAGGCTTTAAAATTCTTGTTGTCCAAAACCAGAACGGCCGATTGTTCGTCAGTCAGTACAGATTTCGGCCGACAAAAAGCAAATGAGCAAGACTGGGCATGCTCAGAGAAGAAAAAACACACGGAAAGTTAACCATCACATGACATCACTTCTGCAGTCGGTTGTTGTTGGCCGACAAAATTCGTGTGCAGTCTTTAGCACTTTTCAACCTACAGGACAGTACCGGACAAAACACGGCCGATCGTTCGGTCAACAATCGGTGCGTGTGTACGGGGCTTAAGATTGCCCTGTATTTGGCTCCATCCATTTTCCCATCAACTCTGACCAGATTCCTTGTCCCTGCTAAAGAAAATGGTGTGTTCAGGGTGATGTGCAGTGTTAGTTTTCCGCCGCACATAGCGTTTTACTTACAAAAATAAAAGTTCCACCTTGGTCTCATCTGACCAGAGCACTTTCTTTCACAAGTTTGCTGTATTCCCCACATGGCTTCTCGCAAACTGCAAATTTCTTATGGCTTTCTTTCAGCAATGGCTTTCTTCTTGCCACTCATCCATAAAGGCCAGATTTGTGGAGTGCACGACTAATAGATTCTCTCACCTGAGCTGTAGATCTCTGCAGCTCCTCCAGAGTTACCATGGGCCTCTTTGCTGCTTCTCTAATGCTCTCCTGGCTAGGCCTGTCAGTTTAGGTGAACGCCCATGTCTTGGTAGGTTTGCAGTTGTGCCATATTCTTTCCATTTTCGGATGATCAGTTGAACAGTGCTCCGTGAGATGTTTAAAGCTTGGGATATTTTTTTAATACCCTAACCCTGCTTTAAACCTCTCTACAACTTTATCCCTTACCTTTCTGATTGGCCTTCATGATGCTGTTTGTTCACTAAGGTTCTCTAACAAAACAAATCAAAGAACAGCTGTATTTATACTGAGAATAAATTACTCACAGGTGAACTCTGTTTACTAATTAGGTGACTTCTGAAGGCAATTGGTTCCACTAGATTTTAGTTAGGTAAATCAGAGTAAAGGGGGCTGAATACAAATGCACAGCACACTTTTCCCATATTTATTTGTAAAAAAATGTTGAAAACCATTTATCATTTTCCTTCCACTTCACAATTATGTGCCACTTTGTGTTGGTCTTTCACATAAAATCTTAAAAAAATCCATTTATGTTTTTGGTTGTAATATGACAAAATGTGGAAAATGTCAAGAAGTATGAATACCTCTGTTTCACCGACGATTGGAGGAGGAAGGCGGCAATCGGAGCCGCTGCTCCCGTGGCCGGACTCCCGCTGTGTCTAAATACTAGCAGTCCAGTGACGTAGGTCTACGTCACTGGACCCAGGGGAGCCGACCTATCGCAGTAATATTACTGTTGGCGGTCGGCAAGAGGTTAAAATGGTTATTAAGCCTCTTTTTTACCATCCTGTGTGGTCTATTTATTAATCCTGTGTGCCCATGCACCTGTGTCTGTGTGTGTGTTTAAAAAAATAAGCCGTTCTTAGATGTCATCACATCAGCTGTCACTTTTACTGTACTGCTGGATAAGGGGGCCTCCCATCGTACAGTCCACCTATTGCTACCTGAGGATTGTCAAGAAAGGAATCCAGTGAGAGAGTCCCTGACCCAAATTTCAGTTATAACCACCTGTTAACCCTCTTCGGCCCAGACCCATTAACAAGCTATTTCAACCCAAGGACACTCTACTCTTGGATACTTATCACACCTGTTGTTGCATTCATCACTATTTCATGGCCAGCAGGGCTATACTTACAGTATCTCACAAAAGTGAGTACACCCCTCACATTTTTGTAAATATTTTTTTTTATATCTTTTCATGTGACAACACTGAAGAAATGACACTTTGCTGTAAGTGTAGATTTGCTGTCCCCTCAAAATAACTCAACACACAGCCATTTATGTCTAAACCGCTGGCAACAAAATCAAAGTCAAAATGTCCAAATTGGGCCCAATTAGCCATTTTTCCTCCCCGGTGTCTTGTTACTCGTTAGTGTTACAAGGTCTCAGGTGAATGTGGGACAGGTGTGTTAAATTTGGTGTTATCGCTCTCACTCTCTCATACTGGTCACTGGAAATTCAACATGGCACCTCACAGCAAAGAACTCTCTGAGGACCTAAAAAAGAATTGTTGCTCTACATAAAGATGGCCTAGGCTATAAAAAGAGTGCCAAGACCCTGAAATTGAGCTGCAGCACGGTGGCCAAGACCATACTGCAGTTTAACAGGACAGGTTCCACTCAGAACAGGCCTCGCCATGGTCGACCAAAGAAGTTGAGTGCACATGCTCAGCGTCATATCCAGAGGTTGTTTTTTGGAAAAAGACGCATGAGTGATGCCAGAATTGCTGCAGAGGTTTAAGGGGTGGGGCGTCAGCCTGTCAGTGCTCAGACCATACGCCGCACACTGCATCAAATTGGTCTGCATGGCTGTCATCCCAGAAGGAAGCCTCTTCTAAAGATGATGCACAAGAAAGCCCACAAAAAGTTTGCTGAAGACAAGCAGACTAAGGACACGGATTACTGGAACCATGTCCTGTGGTCTGATGAGACCAAGATAAACTTATTTGGTTCAGATGGTGTCAAGTGTGTGGTGGCAACCAGGTGAGGAGTACAAAGACAAGTGTGTCTTGTCTACGGTCAAGTATGGTTGGGGAAGTGTCATGGTCTGGGGCTGCATGAGCCCAGAGAGCTACAGTTCATAGAGGGAACCATGAATGCCAACATATACTGAGACATACTAAAACAGAGCATGATCCCCTCCCTTCAAAGACTGAGCCGCAGGGCAGTATTCCAACATAACGATCCCAAACACACCTCCAAGACGGCCACTGCCTTGTTAAAGAAGCTGAAGGTAAAGGTTGATGGACTGGCCAAGCATGTCTCTACACCTAAACCCTATTGAGTATATGTGGGGCATCCTTAAACAGAAGGTGGAAGAGCGCAAAGTCTCTTACATCCACCAGCTCCGTGATGTGGTCATGGAGGAGTGTAAGAGGACTCCAGTGGCAACCTGTGAAGCTCTGGTGAACTCCATGCCCAAGAAGGTTAAGGCAATGCTGAAAAATAATGGTGGCCACACAAAATATTGACACTTTGGGCCCAATTTGTACATTTTGACTTAGAGTTGTACTCACTTTTGTTGCCAGCGGTTTAGACATTAATGGCTGTGTGTTGAGTTATTTTGAGGGGACAGCAAATTTACACTTTTATACAAGCTGTACACTCACTACTTTACATTGTAGCAAAGTGTCATTTCTTCAGTGTTGTCACATGAAAAGATATAATAAAAGATTTACAAAAATGTGAGGGTGTACTCACTTTTGTGAGATACTGTATATATTTATATCTGTCTATCTAACTATTAAAAAAAATAAATAGATATATATATATATATATACACACTGAGGGACAAAAGTATTTGATCCCCTGCTTATTTTTTACGTTTGCCCACTGACAAAGAAATGATCAGTCTATAATTTTAATGGTAGCTTAAATTTAACAGTGAGAGATAAAAATGACAAAAATATCCAGAAAAACGCATTTCAAAAAAGTTGTAATTGATTTGCATTTTAATGAGTAAAATAAGTATTTGATCCCTTTGCAAAACATGACTTAGTACTTGTTGGCAATCACAGAGGTCAGACATTTCTTGTAGTTGGCCACCAGGTTTGCACACACTCAGGAAGGATTTTGTCCCACTCCTCTTTGCAGATCCTCTCCAAGTCATTAAAGTTTGGAGGCTGACATTTGGTAACTCAAACCTTCAACTCCCTCCACATATTTTCTATAGGATTAAGGTCTGGAGACTGGTTAGGCCACTCCAGGACCGTATTGTGCTTCTTCTTGAGCCACTCCTTTGTTGTCTTGGTCGTGTGTTTTTGGTCATTGTCATGCTGGAATACCCATTCGCGACCCATTTTTAATGGCCTGGCTGAGTTAAGGAGGTTCTCACCCTTTGATGCAGGGAAGTTGTCCTGTCCCCTTAGCAGAAAAACACCCCCAAAGCATAATGTTTCTACTCTATGTTTGACGGCAGGGATGGTGTTCTTGGAGTCTTAGGCAGCATTCCTCCTCCTTCAAACACGGCGAGTTGAGTTGATGCCAAAGAGCTTGATTTTGGTCTCATCTGAACAAGACACTTTCACCCAGTTTTCCTCTGAATCATTCAAAAGTTCATTAGCAACCTTCAGACTGGCCTGTACATGTGCTTTCTTGAGCAGGGGACCTTGCGGGCACTGCAGGATTTCAGTCCTTCACGGCGTAGTGTGTTACCAATTGTGTTCTTGGTGACTATAGTCCCAGCTGCCTTGAGATCATTGATAAGATTCTCCCGTGTAGTTCTGGGCTGATTCCTCACAATTCTCATGATCATTGAAACTCCACGAGGTGAGAACTTGTATGGAGCCCCAGACCGAGGGAGATTGACAGTTATTTTGTGTTTCTTCCAATTTCCAAATAATCGCACCAACTGTTGTCGCCCTTTCACCAAGCTGCTTGGTAATGGACTTGTAGCCCATTCCAGCCTTGTGTAGGTCTACAATCTTGTCCCTGACATGCTTGGGCAGCTCCTTGGTCTTGGCCATGGTGGATAGATTGGAATCTGATTGATTGATTGCTTCTGTAGACATGTGTATTTTATACAGATAGCAAGCTGATATTTGGAGCACTCTCTTTAGGCCCCTTTCACACAGGTGGACCGTTCAGATCCGACTGTCTGTTTTTTTGGCAGATCTGAACGGTCCCCCCATGCATCTCTATGGGGCATCGGATGTCAGCGGAGAAATGTCTGCTGACACCCATCCGATCCGTCAAATCTGGGCGAATGGAAACCCTATTTTCCATCCGTCCAGCGTATCGGATCGGATGGGATCGGATGAGAACGGACCGACGGTCCGTTCCCATCCGATTCCCCCATAGAGATCTATGGCGCTGTGACAGCTGTGTCTCTGCACACAGTGCGGAGACACAGCTGTCATCCTCCTGCTCAGCGGGGGATCGGCGGCTCGATCCCCCGCTGAGAAAAACGGAATCCGTCCGACGGACGGATTGTGTGAAAGGAGCCTAAAGAGAGAAAGCTCCTAATCTCAGCTCATTACCTGTAAAGAAGACACCTGTGAGCCAAAAATCTTGCTGATTGATAGGGAATCAAACACTTGTTTCACTCATTAAAATGCAAATCAATTTCTAATTTTTTTGGAAATGCGTTTTTCTGGGGGGTTTTTTTGTTATTATTCTGTCTCTACCTGTTAAAATAAACCTACCAATAAAATTATAGACTGATCATTTATTTGTCAGTGGGCAAACGTACAAAATCAGCAGGGGATCAAATATCCATAGCACTTGTATATCAAAGCGAATGAGTGGCCAGTGACAGCACTTCTGCGCATGTGCGCAGGAGCCTTCGGTTTCGGCAAGAAGCTCTGAAGTGCCTGACCTTCAGAGCGCATGTGCCGCTGACTTCAGTGGCTGCATGCAGGGTGAAAATCTCCTAAACGTGCACGTTTAGGAGATATTCATTTTCCCTAAAGGTAAGCCTTATTATAGGCTCACCTGTAGGTAAATATAACTAAGCGGGGTATACAACTGCTTAAAACAGGTACATCTAAGTATGCAGGCATCTGGGGTAAAGCTGTCCACATAGACCGTCCTCCGCACCGCCATCAACTTCATCCCTTCCACACAAGCATCCCTTCTTCACAAGCGCTTCAAGCCTTGCTTTCAGATCGCTCTACTGCAGGGTAGTCTTCCCGGTCATGATTGCAGACTGACAGCAGTGAAAGCCAGTGGTGCGGAGGACGGTCTATGTGGACAGCTTTACCCCGGATGCCTGCATACTTAGATTTGCCTGTTTTAATCATCAACCATGTGAGTTAATAAATGCTGTACCTTCATTAAATGTAACAATATTGCTACACTTAGGGACGCCTCTCTTACTTGAGCCTGAAATAAGGTAAATATTAACCCTTTACTAGTTAAAAATTAAAAAAGCATTTGCGCTACACTGTGTAAAAATGTGACAAAAAAGAATATAGTGACATTTTAAACAGATAAATGTGTACCCATGTAATAGAGGAATAGAGGGATTCAAGCTGCCAACACCTGTACTGTCGCCACATACACCAAATCCTTGAAAATATCTAAAATGTGAAGATATTAATGTAACCTCTCAATAAGTGACACAAAAAATAGTTAAATAGTTTTAAAAAAAACAAAGCATAAAAAACACGGTAATCAACTCATATTAGTCCAAAAAAGCAGTGCATCCAAGTTTAAGTGATATGTGAACCACACAATTAAAAATTTCCTTATTTAAGATGCTGTGATCCTTCAAACGTGGTGATGATTATATATCATGCAATCCAGTGTCAAATCCAAGTGCTCCATCACTATGTGCAATGGCCGCTCACCCTAAGACTCAATGTCATACTCTTCAATAGAATCAGTAATCTCCATAGGCTATGGAGTCAATCAATGTTGAAAGGTACTTGACGGCCAATACATGGAGCAAGAATTGAAATCCAGATAGTGTAGAGGTAATGTACAACTTTATTATATTAAAAACATGTAGACTTAAGCTGGATACACACTATGCAACTTTTGTTGGTAGATTTCCTTTAGATTTACCTTCAATTATGTAGTGCAAGGGCCTGCCTGATTGCATATTAATTGAAAGTGTTTAGGTCTGACCTCATATTATATGGTTTTGGTAAATCTAAAGGAAAAAATCTAAAGAAAATTGTATAGTGTGTATCCAGCTTTAGGCCTCATGCACACGGGGAGTTTTTACAGCTGCTTTTAGGATTGTCAGGCTTTTTTTTTTGCAGCTTAAAAACGCCTCTCCATGTTATTCTATGGCCTCATGCACACACAGGCGTTTAGGAGCTGTAAGTGCCATAAATGTTTTCAAGCTGCAAAAAAAAAAACCAGGACCAGCGCAATCTGAGGACAGACATTACAGCTGTAAAATTGTCTAACGCTGCTAAACGCCAGATATACCGATAATCCGCGTCAATCGTTTTTTTTTTGACATGTCAAAATTAATGGTTCCCAGAAAGCCCATTGATTTGAATGGAAGTCGCCTCCTAATCGGATCATGATGATCTGACTTGTGGTGCTACTTGTGCTCTGAGGTTTTTCAAGGGAAATCCGGCACCAAAAAAAAAACTGAGTGGGGTCCCCCCCCTCCAAGATCCATAGCAGACCCTTTGGTCTGGTTTGGATTATAAAGGGAACCCCCACGCCGAAAAAAAACAAAACAGTGTAGGGGCCCCCTTCCCCAAAATCCATACCAGACCCTTACTTGAACATGCAGCCCGGCAGGTCAGGAAAGGGGAGGGGACGAGTGAGCGCCCCCCCCCCATCCTGGCCCATACCAGGCCACACGCCCTCAACATGAAGGGTTGGGTACTTTGGCTCTGCACCCCCTACCCAAAAGCACCTTGCCCTGCATGTAGATTAGGGGGCCTGATGCATGGATAGGGGGGGTGGCGCCCCTGCGCCCCCAATGGACGGGCCGCCACTGGATTGCAGGATATATGATCATCACCAAATTTGAAGGATCACGGAATCCTAAATAGGAACCTTTTGATTGTGTGGTTCAAAGTTATATTAAATTGTTATAATTCTCACTGAAGTAGTGCTGAAGTCGGGCTTTAAATGCACTACTCTAAATTGTACCTGGTGTGACGCAGGCTTCTTACTCAGTTGCAACTCGTATTGCAAAACATCGCTCGTTTATCAAGTTAAAATTGATTTTAAAAAATGTGCTCGTCTTGTAAAACACTCGCAGACCAAGTTACTCGCAATCCAAGGTTTTACTGTACTTTAAAGTTTTATCTCTACATAACCTTTAAACTGCAGTGCTGGAAGCATTTATATAACTCTGCTTGTTGGTGTTACAGAATTTGGGATTTTATTTTTTTTTTTTATATGTCAAGAAATATGTTCACGTTGTACATATTCCATAATTACAGCTTCTGAGGTAGTCAATACCTTTAATTCTGTGTTGCCAATCTTATCAGGCAGAGCAGACTTCCTACCTTAGGCGAGTCAATTGCAAAATTAAATTTAGTATCAGATGTAGTTCTGACGTTTGTGTCAGATGTGCGTCTGCTTACTGGGACAAACAAGTAACAATATGCCCCCCCCCCCCCCTTCCACACATAAAATACCGAATTCAGTGCCCTAGTGCCGTTTCCATAGATATGACTTTTTAAATCTTCTTTGCTTTGGTTTCCTTCACATTGTTTACCGGTTTGGAGAATGCATTGAATATTGCTAACTCTTCGTTCTCAACATGCAAGGCTCAGACAATTTAACCACTTCAATACCGGGCACTTTCACCCCCCTTCCTGCCCAGGCCAATTTTCAGCTTTCAGCACTGTCACATTTTGAATGGCAATTGTGCGGTCATGCAACACTGTGCCCACTGTGCGGTCATGCAGCACTGATAGGTGGCACTGATGGGCACTTATGGGTGGCATTGATGGGTAATGATGGACACTGATAGATGGTAATGATAAGCAGCACTGATGAGGCACTGACAGGCATTACTGATGGGCACTGACTGACATCCCTGATGGGCACTGATTGGCATCCCTGGTGGGCATGGGTTTGCATCTCTGGTGGGCACAGTTGGCATCCCTGGTGTGCATCCTTGATGGGTCTGCACTAATAATCAGTGCACTGATTATCAATGCAGACCCCCTGTCAGGAGAGCCTCTGATTGGCTCTCCTCTACCTGTGCCTTGTGAGCGTGAATAGAGGAAAAACCTATAAATGGCACTTCCTGGGTATGATGTGACCAGCTGTGATTGGACACATCTGATCACATGGTGAAGAGCCTACTTCATAGGCTCTTTACCGAGATCTGAGATGCGGTGTGTCGGAGCGATACACCGCACTACCGATCTCCGCGTGCAAGCTACTTATCCTGCTGGAAGTCATATGACGCCCAGTCAGGATAACTGACCCCCGGCCCTGCTGTCATTCTGCTATAGGCCGGGCGGGATGTGGTTAAAGTAGTTCAAAGTGTTTTTTACCTTAATGCATTCCTTTAAACCTGCTGATTTGTTATGGCAGCTTCCTCTGCATTTTTTCCATATTCCTCTATCTAGGTCTCAACTTAACAAATTTTAAGTCTGATTCCTAAAGAAAAAAAATCAGTATGAGGTAATACATTCTTTTATACTCAGAATAACTCAAATTCACGTGTTTCACATCTACAGTAAAATCCCAGCCAGCTGTATTGGGAATTTCTTTTCCAGATGGAACTCATCTATATGACTGTGTGTAATTCTCCCTTGACCTGTTAAAGTGGAATGCCGGCCATACCTTATATATTCGTTAGTGATGGAATAGGGAAGGGTTACAGCCTGACAGCAGTGGTGGTCAACTTCAAGTGTGGTGCCTGACATCACCAAAAGGCCACACATAAGTGAATGTAGATTGCTGTCAGGCACTGCAGTCATACAACCAGAGATGGTCAAAGACATTATATAAACATGCTACAAGAGATGGTCAGAGACTGAAGTCATGATACGAGGGATGGTCAGAGACTGCAGAAATTCAACAAGAGATAGTTTGAGACTGCAGACATGTTGTATTTGTTGTTGAAGACTGGAGAAATGCTTCAGGAGACAGTCACAGGCTGGAGATAAATTACATGTTAGAGATCATGGCTATTACAGAACCTTTACATTCCAGTGCTTTCATATTCTCGCTCCCTAAAGTGCCCTGAAAATTCCTTTTATCACAAACTATATTTCTCTCAGCAAGATTCTTTATAAAAGTGTGTGAGTGGGGGGGGGGGAATAAAAGGAGAAAAGGAAATACTAAGAATGTTAAAAAAAAATAATATATTTGCCTTCCCTGGCCTGAGTACGAACCTATTTAACCACTTGCCGACCAGCCACCATAGTTTTACTGCGGCAGGTTGGCTCTATTGCACGAAACAACATACCTCGTTTCGTGTAATTGACAATGGGGGTGCGCGCATCCGCCCGCCATCCGCGATCGCTCCCCATGGAGACAGACATTGTTCTGTTACAGATGAACACAGAGATCCTGTATTCCTACTATTTAGGAACAGCACAACTCATCATATGGAAATTCTCATAGGGAATTACAGGTAGTGGGCCATTTCAACCAGTGGTGGAGCATCCCATTGTCCCCATAAGCAGGAGCTTACTTAATAAGCGGTAATACATGATCCCCAAAAACAAGGATAACTAATTAAACTCCTAGGGAATTCCCAGGATTCAACTACAGACCCAAGAGCACACATGAAACAATTTCATACACTTTGCTCCAGCCTATGCTCCTATTTTTTCCCCATGCTTGTTTATTGTCAAGGACGGGGGGGGCAGTTAACACTGATACTCCAGCAGTCCTATGATACCATGCATATAGGATATGCATATCGTGAAAGGTCATGTGTGGAAGCCAGCATAGAAGCAGCATAGTACTAAGTGCCATAAGTCCGGGTATTAGTAAGTCAGAAGCTAAGCAGCATAGCTCCTAGTTCTGAGACTCTGCTGTCACTAATGAAGCTGACAAATAATTTGGAGACACATTGGTTTCTGATCATGTGATCACTATAACAGTCAATTATAGTGATCACATGGGTTTATTTACAAAACATTCACTCCTGATAAACTAATATACAAAGATACTCCCACGCTATCACTTTAAGAATGGTCAAATGACCAACTGCTGCAGGCAGCGATCAGCGAATCGGTAGCCAAAAGAAATCTAATAAATACAATATTGGTGCTGCGCTTTCGGATACCAGCTGATAATGAAGTGAGAAAGAGAAAAGGGCGATGTAAATCCAAAAATATTAAAAAGTGACTAATAAAGGTTACAATCAAACAATGGTCCTAAAAATAAAATTCAGCCATATATGGTAACTGGAGAACAAAAGAAGTGATCAATATAAGTCTATAACGAAAAATAGTCAATATAAGTCCATAGAAAAATTATGAAAAAACATGAAATCCAATGCATAAAAAATATGAATACGTGTGAGATCCCTTCACCATGCAATGCAAAATATAAAGAAAGTGACTGGTGTCTTTTCTATCCATTGTAGTGACACCTCTGTGTGTGCTCAGGATCCCCTGATGAAGTCATGTTGGTGTGACGCTACTAAGTGTTGCTGGAGGACGAGCCCACTGCTCATGGATGATTTGTTTGGTTTAACCATATAAGAAGTGAGTTAAGTAGCTGCTTTTACCTGATAATTTTTGGGAATCATTATTACCTTATCTGGAGTCTTCCTTCCCACATATATTACTTATACTGAGAACATATCTGGAGAGTCCATCTGACCACCATAGACGAGATGTCACCCACCATAAAGAGTTACTAGTTGAGCCCGCCATAGGAGGACCCCCGGAGGCAGCTGGAAGCATAGGATCATTCAGCAAAAGACACCGACTTATTCTGTAACCTGCGCTGCACTACACTGGATTAAAAAGACACCAGTCACTTTCTTTATATTATGCACGGTGAAGGGATCTTACACGTATTCAATTTTTTTATGCGTTGGTTTTCATGTTTCTACATTATTTTTCTATGGACTTATACTGATTATTTCTTTTGTTCACCAGTTACCATATATGGCTGAATTTTATTTATAGGATCATTGACTTACTGTAACCTTTATTAGTCACTTTGAAATATTTTTGGATCACTTTATTATTTTTAGTGTGACACACATTTTAATTTGAAATCTTTACAACAATCTATTCACAGTTAATCTGCACAGCGGATGCATTACACAGTTTGTCACGTATATCTAAGATTTACATCACCCACCACTCTCTGTCTCACTGCATTACTTATCAGCTGGTATCCAATAGCGCAGCACCAATATTGTATTTATTAGACACCTGATAAACTGTCATTTGTGTGTTGCACTGAGCAAGCTAGGGCCGTTTAAGTGAAAGTCAGACCAAAAAAAAACCCTAAACAATTAATTTGTAAAAGTTAAAAAAAAATTACAAACTTTAAAAGTGGAATTTCACTTGATCCTTTCAATTTTTTATTTTTCATCCTCACTTACCTGCTATGCGGCATTGTACTGGATTCAGATACTCACCTGCCCATCAGATTCAGCATTGTCCTGCTGTGATTCACTGATCAGGTTCAGCAGCCCAGGGCCTGTGCCGCCATGTTAGTCCTCTTCAGTCATCGTCAGGCCTCCAAATCCATCTTTAATGGATATTTTTCACAGTGGGAAAGAATAAAACTAGCAGGATAGAGTAATCAAACGGGGGGGGGGGGGGGGTCAGCAACCAGTAGATCACGGCCAGGTGACTGGTAGACTAGATGGTGGTCTGGGCTTGCTAAACCCATCATCCCAGAACATCAAGCAGAGGGACTGGAGCTGTAGAAGGGAGTAAGAGTTGCATAAGCCGATGTCTCCTCTGTAGTGCTGGTGGTTCCTGTCCCATGAGAAGTTATACCAACTGCACTCCATCTCTTATCCCAGCTAGCCTTCTCCAGAGTGGTGCCAACAGCTGGAAAGAAGAGTTCTTCAGGTCAGTGTGAAGCAATACACTGGGCATAATATTATAGGGCTGCTTTCACACTGATGTACTGCGGTTTACCCACACCGCAGGTGCAGTGCAGTGTACCTGCAGCTTTCCTGCGGGTTTGCTGCGCTTAGCCATAGACTTCTATTATATCCTCCGCGTTTGGTGCACTTTCTGAATGCAGGACTTTTGGTGTGCTTTCAGAAAGTGCACCACACCTTTAGTATATAATAGGAGTCTATGGCAAAGCGCATCCAGCTCAGTCGGTGTAGCACCTGCCAAGCATGACCCATTCAAGTGAATAAGGCCACTTTGCAAATGCCCTGCAACCTTGTGCATTACAGCAAACAAGGGATTAAAGCAGGCAGCACTGTGTTGCTTTCTCGCCACCTGCTTTAACTCCTTGGACCCTGCAGAAGCATGCAGTTATGGGGTGTATGCAGAGTGGCCCCATTTACTTGAATAGGGCAGGCAGTAGCACCCACGAAAAGCAACAGGGGATTTAATTCCTGCTGCAGCATTTGTACACTTTTGGCTATTCGTCTGGTTTTACCACCCCCAAATTGTATGTGTGAATGAGCCGTAAGGGTGCCGCTGCCAAATGCAACTAAGGGCTCATTTATAAGTGATGCAGGCACTGCTGCTCCTCTGAAAAGCGATCGGAGTGTGATTTAAACCCATGATTGTCATGCAATGCACGCGATTGTGACACGGTAGTACGGCAATTAGAAGCTTAAATCGGGTGTGAGAAGGCGACACTGTGCCTAGTCATCTATGACTTCTCCCATGTTGTTCAAGTAGATCTCCACCTCTTTAAGGTTGCCTACCATGGGTGTAGAGTGATCTTTGCACTTTGTTACATTTTATACATTTTGATTTCAATAATAATGTACTCTTTAACCTTGCTTGTTGTAATCAGTGTTACTTCTGCTGGTAAGGAACTCAACATGTTGGCCTACCAACATCTACCCACTGATGCTCACTAATGTTTATACTGTCCCATCCCAGTTGGGCTTCTTTTGTATAAATGAGCAGAGTATTTATAGCAACACGGGTAATAAACATACGCTGGGATCCATTCAGGACTGCCTATGACTCACTGCATAATCAGGAGGAAAACAGGAGTTTCTGTTATGGTAACACCCATCTACCTGACAATGGAGACAGTAAGGTGGTTGTGTTTATTCAAATGATGCTTGGAAATTGATGGGGAGGTTTTCTCGCCAGGTGATCAAACTTTCCCTGCCCTAAAACTTCAGGTACAATTTATTTTCCAGCCTGTCATGATGACTTCACACTGGTAATAGAGGTCTTTAGATGACCACATATATAGAAATGTGGTGGTTGTCTTCCAAATTCAGAATAGAAAAATAATTAAAAGAATAACCACTATTTATGATCAACAGCTAGGCAAGTTGAAGAACCTGGATTACACGAGTAGTAAAATCTGATCATATTGCTTGACGGGGTTCTTGTTTTTGATCAATTTCTATTCAAAACCAATTTTTTTTTTTCAATGTCTTGAATCTAATTCAATCCATAAATAAAAGCTTAATAAATAAATAAATCATGATCAAAAGCTGGATGAAAATGTTTAAAATTGTGTAAAAATTGCTCTACGTATGGCCAACATTTTATTTTTTCAATGAAATACTTTTTATTGACTTTAAAAAAAAAATTTCTTTTTACACATACGGTATCTGACAAAAGTGAGTACACCCCTCATATTTTTGAAAATATTTTATTATATCTTTTCATGTGACAACACTGAAGAAATTACACTTTGCTACAATGTAAAGTAGTGAGTGTACAGCTTGCATAACAGTGTAAATTTGCTGTCCCCTCAAAATAACTCAACACAGAGCCATTAATGTCTAAACTGCTGAAAACAAAAGTGAGTACACCCCTAAGTCAAAATGTCCAAATTGGGCCCAATTAGCCATTTTCCCTCCCATGTGACTCATGTGTCATGTGGCTCGTTAGTGTTACAAGGTCTCAGGCGTAAATGAGGAGCAGGTGTGTTAAATTTGGTGTTATCGCTCTTACGCTCTCATACTGATTACTGGAAGTTCAACATCACACCTCATGGCAAAGAACTCTCTGAGCATCTGAAAAAAAGAATTGTTGCTCTACATAAAGATGGTCTAGGCTATAAGAAGATTGCCAAGACCCTGAAAATGGGCTGCAGCATGGTGGCCAAGACCATACAGCAGTTTAACAGGACAGGTTCCACTCAGAACAGGCCTCGCCATGGTCAACTAAAGAAGTTGAGTGCATGTGCTCAGCGTCCTATCCAGAGGTTGTCTTTGGGAAATAAACGTATGAGTGCTGAAAGAATTGCTGCAGAGTTTGAAGGGGTGGGGGGTCAGCATGTCAGTGTTTAGACCATACAACGCACACCGCATCAAATTGGTCTGCATGGCTGTTGTCCCAGAAGGAAGCTTCTTCTAAAGAAGATGCACAAGAAAGCCGGCAAACAGTTTGCTGAAAACAAGCAGACTAAGGACATGGATTACTGGAACCATGTCCTGTGGGCTGATGAGACCAAGATAAACTTATTTGGTTCAGATGGTGTCAAGCACATATGGCAGGCATGCAGGTGAGGAATACAAAGACAAAGCTGTGTCTTGCCTACAGTCAAACATGGTGGAAGGAGTGTCATGGTTTGGGGCTGCATGGGTGCTGCCGGCACTGGGGAGCTACAGTTCTTTAAGCGAACCGTGAATGCCAACATGTACTTGGACATACTGAAGCAGAGCATGATTCCCCTACCTTCGGAGACTGGGCCGCAGGGCAGTAATCCAACATAATAACGACCCCAAACACTCCTCCAAGACAACCACTGCCTTGCTAAAGAAGCTGAGGAAAAAGGTGATGGACTGGCTAAGCATGTCTCCAGACCTAAACCCTATTGAGCATCTGTGGGGCATCCTCAAACGGAAGGTGGAGGAGTGCAAGGACTCTAACATCCACCAGCTCTGTGATGTCATCATGGAGAAGAGGAAGAGGAATCCAGTGGCAAAGGACCTGGTATGGACTGGGAGGGAGACCCTATGCCATTTTTTTCTCTATTCTTTTTTCCTGTACTTTTTTTTATTTAGCTGTCAGTGGGGAAACCCATTGACAGCTGATGACTCATCGGTTCTTAAGGACACCGCGGCCTTCCGTTTGCCCAAAGCTTTTCCCAATCAGGGAGCAGAATGCACTGTTCAGCGCTCAGTGTATTGCAGGGTGTTCGTCGGGGTGAACGCCCGGCAAATTCGGTGTTCGGCGAACAGCCAAACAGGCAATGTTTGGCCTGAACTCATGCTCGGGCCGAACCGTGCGCCCTTCCCTAATCCTTGTGGTAAAGCTTTTTGAAATTAAATTTATGAAGGGGTTTTCCTAAAATGGGGGAGTGCAAATACCTTTTGAAGCTCTGCATAGAAGCCAATCAACTTCCAGGTTTTATTGTAAAGGATTAATTGAATGAGCTGAAGTTAGAAGCTGATTGGTTACTATGCACAGCTGCACCAGATTCTGAGTGCACCAGTTTTAGTAAATCTTTCCTATGGGTCCAATATTTCAACACAAAAACAAAATTGGGGAAAAACGTGGAGATATTGCCCATAGTGACCAATTTTCATTTTTTTTGTAATATAAAAGACAAAATTTGCTTTCACTGTGAGTTTTTTCAAGACAAAGAATATCGGTGGACAACTTTACTGCCATTGTGTTATATGCAGGATGTGCGCCCCTTTGCCTTTAAGGAGGGGTGGGCTCCCTCCAGGCTCACCTGCCCTCCTACCTATCCATTATCATGCTACTACCATGGAGGCGCTCAAAAATTTATAGTTAGGACTTCAGATAATACTAGGGTGCCGTGAAGTGTCTCTGCAGCTAATGCATAGATTTGCAAGTATGTGCAAATGAAACCCTTTTTTTAATGGAAATTGTTAGTAGAATGTGGTTGATAGCGGGCTGGCTGGCGAGTTGAGCTGGGAATTTTCTTTGGTTTTGTTTTACATGCTTTGCCCTTCCATGTGCTCCTTGCTGCGAAGGCCAGTTATAGGTGGGGGCAGTGACATTTTGTTTGTACTATACGGGGCTCCATGATAACAGCAGCCCTGCATATTCATATGATTATAAAAGCACGCGGTGGGTGCCTATTTACAAAAACAACAACTTTGCTACACATGTACATATCGCTGTGAACGACTAAGTGAGAAAAATAATTCTAGGGCCATAATTAACATTATTATCATTAAAAGGAAATTAAAGCACCACCTATGGACAATTTTGGGTACTAAAGTTTGTTGCCTTTTCAACACATGCAATTTTAAGGCTTAGCGGAGTTCCACCTAAAACCAAAAAAAATACATAAAAATACCCCCGGGACAGTCAGGGCTAGTGCATTCCACAATGGTTAGCCTCTGAACTGTCCCGGGTTGCACTTACCTGCAAGAAGAAATACTTACCTTGAAAATGTCTTGTCCATCGCTGCCATCTCAGGTGTGGGCAGCTTGAGGCCAACGCGATCCTCTTCTGCGTCCTCTTCTGTCTTCTTCGGTCCCACAATGCACTGCACCGGCCCCGCCCTCACTTCCGGGGCTGCAGCGTCATCCCTGCACAGCTTCTGGGCATGCCCAGAAGCTGTTTAGCAAGGTATGACGGCGCCTGCACCGGAACTGACGTCGGGCCGTGCAGGCGCATTGATTCCAGGGAGCGATGACGTTCAGCTCCCAGTAATCATTGCAAGCCAGGAAGTGACGACTCGCCGTGGCCGCCGAGGGGAGGAAGAGGAAGTAAGGTAAGTATATTATCTTCTAAACAAGGTAAGTAAAAAAAAAAAAAAAATTGTGATTATCCATTTGTTTTTCAGGTGACCCCGGGCATGAAGATGGACGGAACTTGCATTTTAGGGTGGAACTCCGCTTTAACGTGTTCAGTATCTTGACTAAGGCATACCAGAGGTAGTGTTGGATGTGCTTCCATAGACCTCTACAGTTCAGTGAACCCCACTTTCCACTTATCACTAAAATGATATGACTGACACACTTTTGGAGTGAAATGGGCCATAGTGGCCATTTATCAACAATAAACAACATTCCTTAGAACAGAAATATAGAACAATAACAATAATGACCCCCCAGGTTGCTGAACCTTGGAGGCACTCCTAAAACCAACACAAACTTTGAATCTCCGGAACCAATTTAAGGTCCTCAGCCGCAGAACACTGGCTCGAGGACAATACCAAATTTCCCGCTGACACCTTCATCTCCACAAATCCCATTAGGCCACCGATAACTCGGATTAACCATAGGACTCCATACCATAGACGGTTCCTTACTCTGATCTTACACAGAAAAATTTGGACGCCTCCAAAGACCCCAACCACCATAACGTTACAGCCACCCAACAAGTCCAACATCCATAGGGTGGGAGGGTGATAAGCTTCTTACCACTTTATTTACCATTAACCCATTGACTGCTGTACTACCCTACTGGCCTAGTCATGTCTGCCCTTCGCCTATTTTTTTTTTTTTTTGCCTCTCTATTTACACACTGGAAACTCATATTTTATATTTTATAAAAAAAAAATTGTGAGCAAAATATTGTGTGTATGTGCAATAGCCTAGAGCTTTGGCCTAGTTTAACATCTGTGCGAAATGTGCGGGCGCGGTTTGCACATACACGTCATGGGTACAATTATGTGCTGGTCTGGAACAACAACAATTATGCACTCGTTCCTGACCTGCACATCTATGAACCTAGCCTTATGCTGGCCATACACTATGAAAAGTCGGACGATAGCGTTTTAAAATAATTCATTAATTTTGGAAGGGCTAAAGATACTACCATCATGCAGCGACCAAATTTTGAAAGATAAATGTTCAATGGACATAAATTAATTGGTCTATCATTCAATTTGGTTACATTAGAAAGGTAATGACTAAATAAAATTGACCTCTCGACGTTCCTTCCGTGTATACCCGTTTGGTGTACCGTACGTTTGTTCTGTGCCTCTTCATTATCGTTATCTTTGCTTTGTTAGCATCCCCGTGTCTTTGCATCCAGTATAGATCATGTGGATGAGAGGACCATTGCCATAGCAATGCTTGGTTTCATGGCAATACAACAGGCACAGGAGAAGAAAACTAGAAGAAGACAATGGACCAAGTAATGTACTATGTGTCCTGCTATCTGAATGTGTATTTGAGCGTGTGTAGACGAAATATCGTTGCGTCTGTATTTTACGTTATCACAAATTTGTTTACTTGCAGGTTAAAGTTTTCTTGAACCTGCGCTTGAAAAATCAAATGATTTCCTTTACGAGAAAGCCACTAACCTTACAAATTTTGTTCCTTTAATAAAAATATTTCAAAATTTTCAATCGAAAATTTTTGGTGCTGAAAATTTAAAACTGATTATCGTTTGTCATCCACTAACTATCAAAAAAACGGCAGAATGTTCGAAACAATTGGTTCCCGTCTGATTTTTCATATAGTGTATGGCCAGCATAAGTGTGTTTTTCAAAGGGTTAATTGTGAGCCTAAGGGAGTTTTTACTAACTGTGGGGGGAGGGACTTGTGAAATGATCATAGTGACTTGCGATCCTATATAGAAGGATCACAGGCGCTCTGTGATCATTTCAGAGAGAACAACGGTCGGCTGGGTTTACAACAGCTGACCATTCTTCTCTCAGTGGGGAGCGATCGCGGGTGCCCGGCGGCGTTCAGTGCCGCCGGTCCAGTGGATCGGCATCCCCGCTGCCTAGTGGGGGCAGGAGTGCACCCCCCAGGAGCACTCCTGCGGATCGCTGTACAGGGATGGCCATACCCCCCAACTTTTTGAGAAAGGAACGAGGGACACCTATTAGCAAAAGTGTGTAGACTTTGGACACACCCCCTGCCACACCCTCTTAAAGGAGAATTATACAAAAAAATGATTAGTTAAACCCACAAAAGGTTTTTTTACCACTAATATTCATTTTTATTGGCTTTTGAAATTTACAAATGCAGCAATTTAGAAATAGATGAAAGGTTTAGTACTGGGAAACACTTTATGAAAGATAAAAAGTGCATTTTATGTACAACTATACAGATCAGACCAAAATGAGAGACAAATGAGGAGGAAAGAGGGACAGAGGGACTTTGTTCCAAATCAGGAACAGTCCCTCGAAATCTGGGACAGTCCCTCGGAATCAGGGACAGTCCCTCAAAATCAGGGACAGTCCCTCAAAATCAGGGACAGTTGGGAGCTATGGGTACGACGATTCGCGCAGCCGAGCCAGGCTGCCGCAGTATATATGTGGCGGGAGGTCGGCAACTGGTTAATCAACACATGCACTAATATCATGTGATATGAAAAAAAATGCAGTTTCCAGTATTTTATTTTCCAAGGTCTCTGCATGCAGAAAAGATATAATGTTTTGGAATTTTAACTAATTCTAATTCAACTACTGTAATGCTGCATTTTAACATGCGTGGAAAACCTGAAAACTTGGGCTGTGGTAGAAAAGTGGTTATTCTTGTACCTCCAGTCTTTTATGAGTGAATTAGATCCCTTTATTGAACATTCTAGTTAGTCTAGTAACCATTAAAGCGCGCTCTGAGTTCCCATTAGGTAGCAGGGTCTGTGGAATAGCAGAACTAAATAATAAAAAAAAAAAAAAAAAAAGGGAAGTTTAATTCTCCGCCTACTTCCCTTCCCCCTTAAACTGCAGATACCGGACAAGTGCAAGACGGGCAGTGGTGAGATGTGTCGCTGTGGAATTAGGTAACCCGCTGGAGCGCATGAGAAACTCAGGTGAGACATTAGACCTCTTTAATAATCCTCTTCTTTTCACTTTGATAATATTAGGGAGGACGGGACGCTTGGCTCTGTTGGGGATTTTACATTTATAATTCTCATCTTTAATACAATGGAAAAATGATTCTGATCCTTTAAGCACACGGTTGTTAATATAAGTTCATTTTTGATGGGGTGGGGGAGGGTAGGGTGTTTTATTTTTTTTTCCTTTTAGATTGCGTGCAATTTTTTTACATCCTAGAACGGTTCACAGCTCCTCCAGTTGCTGGCAGTGAGGAAGCATTTGTAAGTTCCCATGAAACCACAGTGACTGATGCATTTTCAACATTCTCTCAGCACCTTTTTGGAAATTGGCAAAGCTAGCGAAGGGCTTTCAAAGCATGCTTGGGAAAAACAGAGATCTATACTCTAGACAAAAAAGTTAACATAAAAAAATGTATGAATTTAAAAAACAATAGAAGAGGGGGTGCGGTGGACTCGATGGACCCCTTTTTTTTTCTGCAGTCACTCTTCTAATTTCTGGCTATTTGAATAAAAAATTATAATTTCTAGCATCATCTTTTCAAATGTGTTTTAACCACTTAAGCCCCGGAGGATTTGGCTGCTCAAAGACCAGGGGTGTATTTTGCGATTCGGCACTGCGTGACTTTAACGGACAATCGCGCCGTCGTGCGACGCTGTACCCAAATGAAATTGACGTCCTTTTTTCCCACAAACAGGACTTTCTTTTGGTGGTATTTGATCACCTGTGGCATTTTTACTTTTTGCGCTATAAACAAAAAAAAAGCGACAATTTTGAAAAAATAACAATATTTTTCACATTTTTTTATATGAAATTCCCCCCCAAAAAATGTAAAAATCAAAATTTTTTAACATTTTAGGCCAATTTGTTTTCTGCTACATAAAAAAAAATCGCAATAAGCGTATTTTGATTGGTTTGCGCAAAAGTTATTGCGTTTACTAACTAAGGGAAAGATTTTTTTTTTTAACGAGTAATGGCGGTGATCTGCCATTTTTTTTACTGGACTGCGACATTGCGGCGGACAGATCGGACCCTTGACTGACATTTTTGACACTTTTGAGGGTACCAGTGACATTACTACAGTAATCAGTGCTATATATATGCACTGTTACTGTAAAAATTACACTGGCAGGGAAGGGGTTAACTTTATTGGAGATGCAGGGGTTAAATGTGTCCCTAGGGGCATGCTTCTAACTGTAAAGGGGTTTGGCTTTTCATGTAACCACAGAGACATACGATTCTCCATAGCAGGATCGTATAGTCTCTGCAGTTACACCAGGGAGAATGACAGGCGGCTTTGTTTACATCAGCCGCCTGCCTTTCTTCCTCTGCAGCGGACGATCGCGTGTGACCGGCAGACATCAGGTCCGCCGGTCACATGCGTGGGGATGTGCAGGAACGAGCGGGGGCGGGAGCCCACCTCCGGCGGCACGCTCGCCCGCTATTGGCTCGCGGGCGAGTGACGTATATACATCACTTTGCCCAGGAAGGGCTGACCGCCGCAGTAAATGTACTTGCAGCGGTCGGCAAGTGGTTAAACTTGCTAGTCCAATGGAGATTTCTGTGTTTAGTAGATGCCGGAGACTGTATGAGGCCCCTTTCACACTTGTGCGACCTAAAAGTCGCGCGATTTAACAGCAATTTTGCCAACGCGATTTTGCCGCGATTTTGACTGGACTTGAAGGAGAGAATGTTGAAAATGCATCAGTCACTGTGGTTCCATGGGTTACAAATGCTTCCTCACTGCCAGTAACTAGAGGAGCTGTGAACCGTTCTAGGATGTAAAAAATCTAGCACAATCTAAAAGCAAAAAAAAGCTTATGTCTTTGGACCTAAAGGCCCGTACACACACGCAGATCGTCGTCATACAAACGTCGGCGGACGAAAGATCTGCCAATTGTATGCGTGTTAGTATGGTGCCTCCGACAGATGTCTGCACACAATCTGCGGACAAGAGTCTTTCTTGCAAACATGAAAATTTTTGTCTGCAGACACCAGAACGGACGATTGTTCGCCTGTCAGTACAGAAATCAGCCGACAGACCGCAGATTTGCAAGACTGGGCATGCTCAGAAAATAAAAAACACAGGGAAAGTTAACCATTACATGACATCACTTCTGCAGTCAGCTGAAGTCTGCGGACAAAATTCTTGTGCTGTCCTTGTGCTGTCTTTGCACTTTTCAACAGACACCGACATCCCGGGGAGAAAAGACGAACATTTGTATGCCGACGATCTGCGTGTGTGTATGGGGCTTAAGCAATGTCTATGTCTTTGGACCTAAGCAATGTCTATGTCTTTGTTCCTAAAGGCCCGTACACACGTACCGATCGTCGGCATACAAACGTCGGTGGACGAAGGATCTGCCGATTGTACACGTGTTAGTATGGTGCCTCCGACAGATGTCTGCGCACAATCCGCGGACAAAAGTCTTTCGTGCAAACATGAAAATATTTGTATGCCGACACCAGAACGGACGATTGTTCGCCTGTCAGTACACAATTCGGCCGACAGACCGCAGATTTGCAAGACTGGGCATGCTCAGAAAATAGAAAACACAGGGAAAGTTAACCATTACATGACATCACTTCTGCAGTTGGCGGACAAAATTCTTGTGCTGTCCTTGTGCTGTCTTTGCACTTTTCAGCAGACACCGACATCCCGGGGAGAAAAGAGGAACATTTGTAAGCCGACCATCGGTACGTGTGTACGGGGCTTTAGCAATGTCTATGTCTTTGTTCCTAAGCAAAGTCTATGTCTTTGGACCTAAGCAATGTCTATGTCTTTGGACGTAAGCAGTGTCTATGTCTTTGAACCTAAGCAATGTCTATGTCTTTGGACGTAAGCAGTGTCTATGTCTTTGGACGTAAGCAATGTCTATCTCTTTGGACCTAAGCAATGTCTAAGTCTTTGGACCTAAGCAATGTCTATGTCTTTGGACCTAAGCAATGTCTATCTCTTTGGACCTAAGCAATGTCTAAGACTTTGGACCTAAGCAATGTCTATGTCTTTGGACTTAAGCAATGTCTATGTCTTTGTTCCTAAGCAATGTCTAAGTCTTTGGACCTAAGCAATGTCTATCTCTTTGGACCTAAGCAATGTCTAAGACTTTGGACCTAAGCAATGTCTATGTCTTTGGACGTAAGCAATGTCTATGTCTTTGGACCTAAGCAATGTCTATGTCTTTGGACGTAAGCAATGTCTATGTCTTTGGACGTAAGCAGTGTCTATGTCTTTGGACCTAAGCAATGTCTATGTCTTTGGACGTAAGCAATGTCTATGTCTTTGGACGTAAGCAATGTCTATGTCTTTGGACCTAAGCAATCTCTATGTCTTTGGACCTAAGCAATCTCTATGTCTTTGGACCTAAGCAATGTCTATGTCTTTGTTCCTAAGCAATGTCTACGTCTTTGGACCTAAGCAATGTCTATGTCTTTGGACCTAAGCAATGTCTATGTCTTTGGACCTAAGCAATGTCTATGTCTTTGGACTTAAGCAATGTCTATGTCTTTGGACGTAAGCAATCTCTATGTCTTTTGACCTAAGCAATGTCTATGTCTTTGGACGTAAGCAATGTCTATGTCTTTGGACCTAAGCAATCTCTATGTCTTTGGACCTAAGCAATGTCTATGTCTTTGTTCCTAAGCAATGTCTATGTCTTTGTTCCTAAGCAATGTCTATGTCTTTGTTCCTAAGCAATGTCTACGTCTTTGGACCTAAGCAATGTCTATGTCTTTGTTCCTAAGCAATGTCTACGTCTTTGGACCTAAAGCCCCGTACACACGTACCGATGGTCGGCTTACAAATGTTCCTCTTTTCTCCCCGGGATGTCGGTGTCTGCTGAAAAGTGCAAAGACAGCACAAGGACAGCACAAGAATTTTGTCCGCCGACTGCAGAAGTGATGTCATGTAATGGTTAACTTTCCCTGTGTTTTCTATTTTCTGAGCATGCCCAGTCTTGCAAATCTGCGGTCTGTCGGCCGAATTGTGTACTGACAGGCGAACAATCGTCCGTTCTGGTGTCGGCATACAAATATTTTCATGTTTGCACGAAAGACTTTTGTCCGCGGATTGTGCGCAGACATCTGTCGGAGGCACCATACTAACACGCGTACAATCGGCAGATCCTTCGTCCACCGACGTTTGTATGCCGACGATCGGTACGTGTGTACGGGCCTTAAGCAATGTCTAAAGGCCCGTACACACGTACCGATCGTCGGCATACAAACGTCGGCGGACGAAAGATCTGCCGATTGTACGCGTGTTAGTATGGTGCCTCCGACAGATGTCTGCGCACAATCCGCGGACAAAAGTCTTTCGTGCAAACATGAAAATTTTTGTCTGCGGACACCAGAACGGACGATTGTTCGCCTGTCAGTACAGAATTCGGCCGACAGACCGCAGATTTGCAAGACTGGGCATGCTCAGAAAATTAAAAACACAGGGAAAGTTAACCATTACATGACATCACTTCTGCAGTCAGCTGAAGTCTGCAGACAAAATTCTTGTGCTGTCCTTGTGCTGTCTTTGCACTTTTCAACAGACACCGACATCCCGGGGAGAAAAGACGAACATTTGTATGCCGACGATCGGTACGTGTGTACGGGGCTTAAGTCTTTGGACCTAAGCAATGTCTATGTCTTTGGACCTAAGCAATGTCTATGTTATACACATATTTTCACTGTGTATTTTTTTTTCACTGTGTTGTAATTTTCACTAGCAGTGGGAGGTTCCTAAAGGGGCAATAGTTACCAGGAGTGCATTGTGTATAGAGTTGGGGTTGGTTACACACAGAGTGCAGAGTTTGGGAGTGCACTACATACACAATGCAGTGTTTAGAGGTGTGCTGCATACACAGTGCAGAGTTCAAGGGTGCGCTACACACATAGAGTGTAGAGTTTTGGAGTGCACTACATACACAATGCAGCGTTTAGGGGTGTGCTGCATACACAGTGCAGAGTTCAGGGGTGCGCTACACACATAGAGTGCAGAGTTTGGGAGTGCACTACATACACAATGCAGTGTTTAGGGGTGTGCTGCATACACAGTGCAGAGTTCAGTGGTGCGTTACACACACAGAGTGCAGAATTCAGCCTTCTTCCACAGCTTCTTAACCCTGCATCCCCCACCCACATCTCACTTTTACTCCTTTTCAGCTCTGGCCTCTGCATGCACCCCCCCCCCCTTTAAAAGTGGTACTATCTTCCACATGTCTTACTTTTGTTGTTGTATAAGCAGCCAACCACCTCTAGTATCTTCCCGACACTGTAGGTGGTTCCACCGCTTTCACTTGCAGGAAGATGATCCAGTGAGGGTGTCGGAATCCGCATCTTCCTTGTCCCCATCCTGCACTCAGATCTGTGGAAGCCATTGGGAGACAAGCTGTCACTTGTAAACACAGATGCAAAAACAAAAATTGTGGTAGTGATCCAACATGGAGCACTCCCACGGAAAGCCAACTAAGGATACTCGAGCAAGGAAATTAGTGCAAAACGGTAAATTTTATTTAGGCACTTGTGCCAATAAAAAAATGAGAAAAAAAGATTAAATACAAGGCAATGGAGAGATACACTGTTTGGACATTGTTAAAAAAAAAACATGTAATAAAAAGTGGCATAAGACACATGTAACAGTAGAGACTGGAGCCGGTCAATACCGGATGAGGATGATCTAGTAATATTTCTGGACTGGCTAATACACTCAAGGGTGAATAAAGACAAGAAAACCAGATACTAGTATATATCTCATACGTGACCTCACATACCACCAGACATGTATCGAACAATGAGCTCGGTACGGTTGCCAGGTGGTATGTAATGACCTATGGATGCATCGAATAGCACAATGGAAAACGTACTTAGATGGAAATTGATGAAAGTAAATGACCCACTGTTACTGGGTGAAACTCACAGCACATCCATGTGGGTATATACACGGGGCACGGAAGATTGTGCAGTCCTCTCAAAACGGAGATGTGTGGGGGCTGTGAGCTCCAACTTCCAAAAAGAAGGGGGTGAATGGTAGAAAGTTTGTGCTAATCGGTCGCTGGAGTCCAGTGACGCCCCCGGTTTTGGCTGCTGGATATGCCGGTGAAGTGGAAATGTCCTCATACGGTAAATTGGGGTCCAGCCAGCAGGGGAATAGCTCCACAGGTATGAGTGTAAATGCAAGTTTTACCTGCAGATGTAGTAAGGATATGTAATCCAGCTGGGCTCCAAGTGGGATCCAAGGAGGTATAGAGCTCCGTCTCAGTCCCGCTGAACTGTGCGGTCCGGTCCGCTGTCTGTTTCCGAGCGGCGTTCGACCCGGTTGTCGGCTACCACGGCATGGAGGATTCGGTTACTTCCTGGTGTGAGTGAACAGCGTCACTTCCGGTAGGATCGATCCGCCGGGTGCCAGGTAAGGGGAACAGCCGCTGACAGTGACCAACGAGATGGCAAGCCGTGGGGGCTATACTGCACAGGGGGACAGCATGTGAGGAATGCCACAACGCCAACGCTGACGCGTTTCACCGACGGGCTGTCGGTTTCTTCAGAGCTGGTGGTGTGATCCAGGGTGCCCGCCTTTATGATGGACCTAATTGGCTACAACAGATTAACCATATCACTACCATTACAGCATTTAACCCATTCATGGGAAATCAATAGAGATTATTTCTCCAATGGATAGAAGGCACCCGTATCTTGGGGTAAAGTGATTAGGTCAATCATGCGGGGTGGCACCACAGGAAATGTCGGCGTTCATTTTGTAAACGAACAGAAATACATATGAGAATAAAAATACTGCATAATACAAACACATTGTACAGTGAATGTGACATCACAGATAAAACTAATTAGTTTATATAATTGCACACCACCGTGGGAACCTATAGGGAAAGAGGGGAGGATAACCAATACCTTATAAAAGGTGAATGGTACCGAAAATTGAACAGGCTGGAAGTAGGTCATAAAACTAGTGACCTATTGCTGATAGAGACTGCTTCTTACACTGTCCTGGAATACAGAAAATGTACATTACATAGCAGATATAAATACTGAATGGGTAAATAAGAAAGGGAGGAGTTATAGAGAGTTGGCAAAGTGGGAGCAGAACCGTGCCCCTCAGGTCCCGGGCATCAGGAGGATGATGGTCAGGGGGATCTATTCATACATTAAGAAAAGGCTGGAGGTTGAATTCAACATTTAAACCATGGGGTACCCGAGACCCCATCATGTATATCCACATCTTTTCTTTTTGAAGGAGGACATTGTCAAAGTCCCCCCTTCTAGCTGGCAATTTAAGTGCATAGATCCCCCTAACCTTCAAACCCTCCGGGTCAGCCCCGTGATACTCCAAGAAATGGAGGGGCACGGTTCTGTTGTCCACTTTTTTCCTGATGTCGGAGATGTGTTCCAGAATCCGCACTTTGAGCTGACGTTTTGTCTTACCGATGTAAGATTTCTTACAGGGGCAGATAAGTTCGTAAATAACGCGCTCTGTTTGGCAATTGATAAAGCTGTTTATGGTAAACTCCCTCCGTCCATCACAACTTGAGAAGGTTTTACATTTCAAAACCGATTTGCAGATTGTACACCTCCCGCATGGGAACATGCCTTTTAATCTAGGCAACGAGGTAAGCCAATTGTCTTCTCCTCGTGAGCGTGTAAACTCTGAATGACAGAGATTGTCCCTAAGGCTCGGTGCCCGTTTGGCTGTAAGTAGGGGGCGTGATCCAACAATGCGTTCTATTGAAGGGGAAATTGTGAGGACTGGCCAATGTTTATTTAACACTGACCTGACCTGTTCCCATTGTGTGCCGAAAGGTGTAATAATACGGGGATAAGTTGTTTCTTTCAAAGTTTTTTTAGGGGTTAAATTATCACCATTGCCCAGGAGAGTTGTCCTGGGTCTCAAGGCCACTTTTTTGCGGGCACGTTTGATGGTCTGGTGTGTGTAGCCCCTTTCATGAAATCTCTTATGGAGCTGTCTGGCCTCCACCTGGTAATCCTCTGGTTCAGAGCAATTCCTTTTATGACGGAGAAATTGACCCACTGGGATGCTCTGAACCAGGGATCTCGGGTGGTGGCTGCTAGCTGCCAGGAGTGTGTTGGCTGCAGTCTCCTTACGGTATGTGGTCGTTTTAAGCCTACCACTTTCATTGGATATGAGCAGGTCTAAAAAGGGGAGATGACTGGAAGAGGCATTGAATGTAAGTTTAATATTGCGGTTGTTGTCGTTGAGTTCATACATGAATTCCTCCAATTCGCACTGGGTACCGCCCCAGAGGAGCAGGACATCGTCGATGTACCTCAGCCACATACGTGAGTGGCTGAGGTACAACGGGGATGGATAGACCACCTGCTCCTCCCAGAGGCCCAAATGGAGACACGCGTAGGCCGGAGCCCACGGTGCCCCCATGGATGTACCTCTAATTTGTTGATAGTAATTTTGTAAAAATTGAAAATAGTTATGTTGGAGTAAGAATTCAAGGAGCTCGACGACAAATTCATTGTGCGCCCCCAGGTGTGGGTGATGTTGGTCAAGGAAATGAGTGACTGCCTGTAAACCCCACTGATGTGGGATGGAAGTATACAGACTTTCTACATCGATCCCAACCAAAATGATGTCATGCATGGTGGGAGTTTGCGATAGTTTTTGGAGGACATCCCTGGTGTCCTGTACATAGGAGGGCAGGCTAGTCACCATCTCCTTGATCAGTATATCGATGAATTGACCCATCTTTTCAAGTGGTCCCCCTATCGCTGAGACGATGGGTCTTCCTGGGGGGTTATTCAAGGATTTGTGCAGTTTAGGGATAATATAAAAAGTTGGGATATTATAACTTTTTATGGTTAGGTGGTCCGCCTCTCTCTTGGAGATTAGTTCTGCCTCCCTGGCTAAGGAGATTTTTTGATTGAGGGCAGCGACAAGGGAGGGAAAGGGATTCCCCTGGAGCTTTAAATATGTGTTAGTGTGACCAAGTTGTCTGAATACCTCACTAGTATACATTTCTTCACTCATGAGGACCACATTGCCTCCCTTGTCGCTGCCCTTGATAACCACACCAGTGGCTTCTTTCAATTCCTTAAGGGCTATCCTTTCGGCCTTGGAGAGGTTATCTTGTCCCTCCCTTGTCCATTTTATTCTGGTAAGGTCCTGTTGGACCAATTCCAAAAATATCTTTATATTTTTATGCTTGGAAAGGGAGGGCATCTTTTTGGACCTAATCTGAAGGTTAGCATCCCTGCGTATGGGCTCCTCTAATCTGTCATCAACTTCCATTTCATTGCTTTCCAGGAGGAGGGAGGCCAGGATTTCAAATAACTCAGAGTCCTCCTCTGAGGGGGGGGTACTTTGGGTAGGACAACTATCTTCCCTGTTATGCCACATCTTGAAAAGTACCTTTCTCAAGAATAGGCAGATGTCCTTATAGACGTCAAACTCGGTCATGGAGGAGGTGGGTGCAAAGGAGAGTCCCTTGCTGAGTAATTTAATATGTCTCTCCTGTAGATTGAATGTGGAGAGATTCACCACTCTGAGGTCACTAGATATAGTCTCTAGCGGTGTTTCCTCAAGGTGTTGGATCTGGTTTCTCTTTGGGGACCTAGGTTGTTTTGAGTATCCCCGTCCTTGTTTTTGGGGTGTCCCCTGCCCCTCTGCGACCCCCCCGGTGGTTCCGTGTGTTGGGTGTGTATTTCCCCTGCTGTTAAGTCTGAGCCCGGGACTAAAAAAGTCACCGACTTTTCTGTGCTATCAGATTCGCTACCAGATGATTGTCCCCTATGTCGGCTTGATTTTCTGTTTTTATTGTATCGACTTCTGGATCTGCTACGGTTTCTAGTGATTGTGGGATTAAATAGATCTTCACTTTCACAATCTATCAGATTCTGTCTAAACTTATTCTGTTTGGTTAATTTGAGGTTTTTTTGGGTTTTCTCAACCTCTTTCTTCAAATTGTCGTTTAGTCTCCGAAACTCCTCCCTTTCCTTAAAAGGTTCAAGAGCCGCTGTAGTGGCTTCAATTTCTACCTGTAATTCACCTAACTGTGTTCTCTCCTCTTCCACAATCAGGTGCATCACATGTAGCCCTCTTTCTACACAGTCTTTTTTCCACACCTCCAAGAATCTGGGGGTGTGGAGGTGCTGAGCAGGAAGTAGTCTTTCTCTCAGACCCCTTGGGATAATACGGTGTGCTATATGGGACTGGAGTGATGCTATGTCCCACTTCCGATTAAGTGATTTTAACACTAATTTCTTGTGCTGTTTAAAAAGATTAAGGAGAGGTTCAGTAGGTGAAGTTGTGGTGTCGCCTTGGTTAGAAAACGCCACCTCAATCTCTTGCTCGATATCCAGGTCAATGCAATATGCCATATCAACAATGTGAATCTCAGTCTCCTCCTCCCCCTAATTGATAGTTCACACGGGTGGCAATCAACTAACAATAAAAAATAAGTTATGCAGTATATAATGGTCAAGCAGTGTTGTTCTCTCAATTGCCTTAAAAGTCAAGTCAATTGTAAATCAAAAGTTGAAGATTTTAAAGCTATAGTGTTAATGCATCTATAGCACGAGGGCCCAGGATACCGAGGGATCATAAGTAAATCCAAAAAATAATGTAAACAGAACAGGATATATGGTAATCCGTAGTGGGCCTCAAAAGTACTGGAACATATTATATGCCTAGTCACCCAATTGTGTATGGTGGCACAGCTAGGACTAGAGAAAAAGCATAGAGTAACCGTTGGTATATATAATAATGCAAAAACAAAAATTGTGGTAGTGATCCAACATGGAGCACTCCCACGGAAAGCCAACTAAGGATACTCGAGCAAGGAAATTAGTGCAAAACGGTAAATTTTATTTAGGCACTTGTGCCAATAAAAAACATCACTTCTGCAGTCAGCTGAAGTCTGCAGACAAAATTCTTGTGCTGTCCTTGTGCTGTCTTTGCACTTTTCAACAGACACCGACATCCCGGGGAGAAAAGACGAACATTTGTATGCCGACGATCGGTACGTGTGTACGGGGCTTAAGTCTTTGGACCTAAGCAATGTCTATGTCTTTGGACCTAAGCAATGTCTATGTCTTTGGACCTAAGCAATGTCTATGTTATACACATATTTTCACTGTGTATTTTTTTTTCACTGTGTTGTAATTTTCACTAGCAGTGGGAGGTTCCTAAAGGGGCAATAGTTACCAGGAGTGCATTGTGTATAGAGTTGGGGTTGGTTACACACAGAGTGCAGAGTTTGGGAGTGCACTACATACACAATGCAGTGTTTAGAGGTGTGCTGCATACACAGTGCAGAGTTCAAGGGTGCGCTACACACATAGAGTGTAGAGTTTTGGAGTGCACTACATACACAATGCAGCGTTTAGGGGTGTGCTGCATACACAGTGCAGAGTTCAGGGGTGCGCTACACACATAGAGTGCAGAGTTTGGGAGTGCACTACAAACACAATGCAGCGTTTAGGGGTGTGCTGCATACACAGTGCAGAGTTCAGGGGTGCGCTACACACATAGAGTGCAGAGTTTGGGAGTGCACTACATACACAATGCAGCGTTTAGGGGTGTGCTGCATACACAGTGCAGAGTTCAGTGGTGCGTTACACACACAGAGTGCAGAATTCAGCCTTCTTCCACAGCTTCTTAACCCTGCATCCCCCACCCACATCTCACTTTTACTCCTTTTCAGCTCTGGCCTCTGCATGCACCCCCCCCCCCCCCCTTTAAAAGTGGTACTATCTTCCACATGTCTTACTTTTGTTGTTGTATAAGCAGCCAACCACCTCTAGTATCTTCCCGACACTGTAGGTGGTTCCACCGCTTTCACTTGCAGGAAGATGATCCAGTGAGGGTGTCGGAATCCGCATCTTCCTTGTCCCCATCCTGCACTCAGATCTGTGGAAGCCATTGGGAGACAAGCTGTCACTTGTAAACACAGAGACTGAACTTCTATGTTTACAAGTGATAGTGGTGAGCAGGCGTCCTGATCCGGAGGTGGTGGAACTGAGTTCCACCAAGTTCCAGCTGAACAAAAGCCCTGATTACATGTGAGTAATTAGCTTTAGGCTCCGTTTCCACTAGTGCGACTTGTCATGCAACTTTTGACACATAAAGTCGCATGCCAAGTCACAGCCCATTGATTTCAGTGGCACCTGTTCCCATCTATGCCACTTTGAAAATCAGCGACTTTGATGCGTACCTTGATGCAACTTTGATACAGAGAGTGTAAAGTTGGATCAAAGTCGCACTCTAAATCGCACAATCACTTAAGAGTCACACTAGTGGAAACATAGCCACTAGGCTAGAGTGCGACTTTGGAGTGCAAATTTGATCCAACTTTACACTCTCTGGATCAAAGTTGTATCAAAAGTTGCATCACAGTAGTGCAGGTACCTTTTCAAAGTCGCTAATTTTCAAAGTTGCATAGATAAGAACGAGTGCCGTTGAAATGAATGGGCTGTGACTTGTCATGCGACTTTGTGTGTCCAAAGTCGCATGATAAGTCGCACTAGTGGAAGCGGAGCTTTAGTCTATGTTCCCACTATTGTGATTTAGAGTGCGACTTTGATGCAACTTTGATCCAACTTTACACTCTCTGGATCAGTCGCATTAAAAGTTGCATCAAAGTAGTGCAGGTACCTTTTCAAAGTCGCTGATTTTCGAAGTTACATAGATGGGAATGGGTGTTATTAATTAGTTGCACTAGTGGAAACGAACCTCAAGGCCCTTTTCACACTTGTGCGGCCTAAAAGTCGCACGATTTTGCCGCAATTTTACAGTGATTTTTTGCCGCGATTTTGACTGGACTTACAGCAATGCCTATGTCTTTGGACCTCAAAACGCATCAAAGCCGGACCAAAGTAGTGCAGGGACTACTTTAAAGTCGTTGCAACTTGAAGTCGCACAGATATGAATGGTACTCATTGGAAATCATAGAGTGTGACTTGTCATGTGACTTTGCACTCCCAATTTTGCAGAAAAAGTCACACAAGTGTGAAAGGGGCCTTAGTCTACGTTTCCACTATTGCGACTGAGAGTGCGACTTTGATGTGAATTTGATCCAACTTTATACTGGATGGATCAAAGTCGCATCAAAAGTTGCATCAAAGTAGGCCAGGCACCTTTTCAAAATCACAAATTTTCAAATTCGCATAGATGGGAACGGGTGCCATTAAAATCAATGGGCTGTGACTTGTCATGCGACTTTGTGTGTCCAAAGTCGCATGACAAGTCGCACTAGTGGAAATGGAACTTTAGTCTACGTTTCCACTATTGCGATTTAGAGTGTGACTTTGATGCAACTTTGATCCAACTTTACAAACACTGGATCAAAGTCGCATCAAAAGTCTCATCACAGTAGTGCAGGTACCTTTTCAAGGTCGCTAATTTTCAAAGTCGCATAGATGTAAACGTAGACTTAGTGTGGTTGCCTGTACTATGATCATTGTAAACTGTGAGCTGAGACCCCAGAACACTTCCAGCTCAACCGACCCACCCCGTGTCCAGCTTCCTTCTCCTATGGTAGTCTTCATTCAAAGCCCAGCACAGCTATACTGTATATGTGCCCCTCCCCCAGCACAGCTATACTGTATATATGTGCCCCTCCCTCCTAGCACAGCTATACTGTATATGTGCCCCTCCCCCCAGCA
This sequence comes from Pelophylax lessonae, assembly GCF_965119305.1. Taxonomy (NCBI): domain Eukaryota; kingdom Metazoa; phylum Chordata; class Amphibia; order Anura; family Ranidae; genus Pelophylax; species Pelophylax lessonae. Next base: position 206,199,395 of record NC_138774.1, read on the forward strand.
CAGCTATACTGTATATGTGCCCCTCCCCCAGCACAGCTATACTGTATATGTGCCCCTCCCCCCAGCACAGCTATACTGTATATGTGCCCCTCCCTCCTAGCACAGCTATACTGTATATGTGCCCCTCCCCCCAGCACAGCTATACTGTATATGTGCCCCTCCCTCCCAGCACAGCTATACTGTATATGTGCCCCTCCCTCCTAGTACAGCTATACTGTATATGTGCCCCTCCCTCCTAGCCAGAGGCGTACCTAGGGTCTCCAGCGCCCTTGGCGAGAAGCTGTATCGGCGCCCCCCCCCCCCCCCATAATTTAAGAGTTAGATATTCTGTTGTTTATCTTTTTACATCAATTTCTATTAATTTTAATCGTCTGCGTATCCATTAAAGATAATGTTTAGGTTATACAGTACTTTTTTCAGAAACAGATATTGCATATAAGCATAGTAGTCAGATGAGATTTAGGCTAAACATGTGGTATCACATTCAGAAGAAATATAAAACCCTAATCTGATATAGCTAATTTCACATTTTTAAAGGTGCTATGCTATAATAAAAGATAAGAATCTGTATTCAAATTATATGAAAGCAATATTATTAATTTATATATATATATATATATATATATATATATATATATATATGATATATACGCACAGGATATGGCATCCTCTATTATTATACTGCACTATATATACATATATATATATATATATATATATATATATATATATATATATATATACTTACATAGTGTGTGTGTGTGTATGTATATATATATATATATGTGTGTATATAAAATACATACGCACAGGATATGGCATACTCTATTATTATACTGCACTATATATATATATACATATATATATATATATATATATATATATATATATATATACATATATACTTTATATATATAATATATATGCACAGGATATGGTATCCTCTATTATTATACTGCACTATATATATATATATATATATATATATACGCACACACACATACACACAGGATGTGGCCTCCTCTATAATATATATATATATATATATATATATATATATATATATATATATAGTGCAGTATAATAATAGAGGATGCCATATCCTCTATTTTTGTAATATTTTTATATTTTTGTAATATTTCTTCTTTTTTAAGTTCAAGTATAGTACCTGGGACTCTGGGAGCCTAAGCTTCCGTCACTCACTGTCACTGAGTCACTGGCACTCTGAGTGTGTGCAGAATTCTTTATTCACCCCCGGCAGCCTGCTGAGCCTTAGCCTGGAGCTTCCTTGCCTAGGAGCTTGCTGATGACGAGAACGGCATCGGATCATCATGTGGGCGGAGCGGAGCCCTGTGACGCGGGATGCCGCCGGCCCGCCCATCGCACAACCGACACACACAGTCAGAGTGTACACACACTGGAGCTCCGGGAGAGCGGCTTCCGGGATTGAAGCGGAGCGGGGGGGGAGGGGAGCTGAACGCTGGTCCCGGGGGGCGCAGGCTGAACGGAGGAGTCGGTAAGTCACTGCTTCTGCACTACACTGCCACTGTTTTTCCGCCCCCCCTCGGCCTGCGCCCCTGGCGGGCGCCGTTCTGGCCAACCCCACGGTACGCCCCTGCTCCTAGCACAGTTATACTGTATATGTGCCCCTCCGCCCAGCACAGCTATATTGTATATGTGCCCCTCCCCCCCAGCACAGCTATACTGTATATGTGCCCCTCCCCCCAGCACAGCTATACTGTATATGTGCCCCTCCCTCCTAGCACAGCTATACTGTATATGTGCCCCTCCCCCCAGCACAGCTATACTGTATATATTCATGAAATAGTTTAAAAAAAAAATTGTTTGAAAAATTGCTGCGCAAATATCGTGTGAATAAAAAGTTACAAGGACCACCAGGCGTTTTTTTTGGGCACTTTGGAGGCAGACAAAACATCTGAAATTCTGAATAGGGGTATATATACACACACACTTATATGTATTTATACACATACACACATATAGGTGTGATAGCAGAGAAGCCATATGGGTGTTAATTATTTCATTAGCGCAAGCATAGGTTTCTGCTACTTTCACACCTATATATGTGTATGTGTATATATAAATACATGTGTGTGTGTATATATACCCCTACACAGAAGTTCAGATGTCATGCCTGACTCCAAACATGTCCTCAAAAAGCCCTATAAACGCCTGCAGCAAAAAGCAGGGTGACAGGGGCGAAGCCACTATCCGGTTCTATAAGTGTTCTAAGAGAAACGATCTTTTCTCTATAGCGGTTAGAGATGTACCGAACTGTTCGCCGGCGTACAGTTCCCGGCGAACTTAGCATGTTCGCGTTCGCCGCTGCGGGCGATCATATGCGATGTTCGGTCCGCCCCCTATAATACATCATTGAGGCAAACTTTGACCCTGAACTTCACAGTCAGCAGGCACATTTCCAGCCAATCAGCATACCTCCCTCCCACACCCTCCCACCTCCTATAAATAAGCAAGGGCAGCATCCATCTTAGATCATTCTGAAGCAGTGTGTTAGTGAGAGCAGGGAGAGTGTTGCTGCTGCTGCTGCTGCTGCTGTTAATAGCTAGGGACAGTTGTTAGTCAGTGTTCCTGGTCTTGCTAGTCAGTGTTCTTGGTCCACTACTGCTGTAAGGACAGCATCCTGACAGCACCCCAAAAAGCCCTTCAGGGCTGGTATTTGTGTAATTTTTCTTTATATATATATATATATATATATATATATATATATATATATATATCTAGTGTCCCCAAAAGCCCTTTTAAGGGCTGGTAATTGAGTATTTTTTTTATTTATATATATATATATATATATATATACAGTGGGTACGGAAAGTATTCAGACCCCCTTAAATTTTTCACTCTTTGTTATATTGCAGCCATTTGCTAAAATCATTTAAGTTCATTCTTCTTCCTCATGAATGTACACATAGCACCCCATACTGACAGAAAAACACAGAATTGTTGACATTGTTGCAGATTTATTAAATAAGAAAAACTGAAATATCACATGGTCCTAAGTATTCAGACCCTTTGCTGTAACACTCATATATTTAACTCAGGTGCTTTCCATTTCTTCTGATCATCCTTGAGATGGTTCTACACCTTCATTTGAGTCCAGCTGTGTTTGATTATACTGATTGGACTTGATTAGGAAAGCCACACACCTGTCTATATAAGACCTTCCAGATCACAATGCATGTCAGAGCAAATGAGAATCATGAGGTCAAAGGAACTGCCTGAAGAGCTCAGAGACAGAATTGTGGCAAGGCACAGATCTGGCCAAGGTTACAAAAAGATTTCTGCTGCACTTAAGGTTCCTAAGAGCACAGTGGCCGCCATAATCCTCAAATGGAAGACGTTTGGGACGACCAGAACCCTTCCTAGAGCTGGTCGTCCGGCCAAACTGAGCTATCGGGGGAGAAGAGCCCTGGTGAGAGAGGTAAAGAAGAACCCAAAGATCACTGTGGCTGAGCTCCAGAGATGCAGTCAAGAGATGGGAGAAAGTTGTAGAAAGTCAACCATCACTGCAGCCCTCCACCAGTCTGGGCTTTATGGCAGAGTGGCCCGATGGAAGCCTCTCCTCAGTGTAAGACACATGAAAGCCCGCATGGAGTTTGCTAAAAAACACCTGAAGGACTCCAAGATGGTGAGAAATAAGATTCTCTGGTCTGATGAGACCAAAATAGAACTTTTTGGCCTTAATTCTAAGCGGTATGTGTGGAGAAAACCAGGCACTGCTCATCACCTGTCCAATACAGTCCCAACAGTGAAGCATGGTGGTGGCAGCATCATGCTGTGGGGGTGTTATTCAGCTGCAGGGACAGGACGACTGGTTGCAATCGAGGGAAAGATGAATGCGGCCAATTACAGGGATATCCTGGACAAAAACCTTCTCCAGAGTGCTCTGGACCTCAGACTGGGCCGAAGGTTTACCTTCCAACAAGACAATGACCCTAAGCACACAGCTAAAATAACGAAGGAGTGGCTTCACAACAACTCCGTGACTGTTCCTGAATGGCCCAGCCAGAGCTCTGACTTAAACCCAATTGAGCATCTCTGGAGAGACCTAAAAATGGCTGTCCACCAACGTTTACCATCCAACCTGACAGAACTGGAGAGGATCTGCAAGGAGGAATGGCAGAGGATCCCCAAATCCAGGTGTGAAAGACTTGTATCTTTCCCAAAAAGACTCCTGGCTGTATTAGATCAAAAGGGGGCTTCTACTAAATACTGAGCAAAGGGTCTGAATACTTAGGACCATGTGATATTTCAGTTTTTCTTTTTTAATAAATCTGCAACAATGTCAACAATTCTGTGTTTTTCTGTCAGTATGGGGTGCTATGTGTACATTCATGAGGAAGAAGAATGAACTTAAATGATTTTAGCAAATGGCTGCAATATAACAAAGAGTGAAAAATTTAAGGGGGTCTGAATACTTTCCGTACCCACTGTATATATATATCTAGTGTCCCCAAAAGCCCTTTTTAGGGCTGGTAATTGAGTATTTTTTTTATATATATATATATATCTATTGTACACTGCAGTTGCCTGCCCGCTGTGTGTGAGAGGCCACAGACCCACCACAGACTGTACTGTGTGCACACCACACTCATTTCGGGTGGCACAGGCACAGTACCTTGCATTTTAAAAAATATTTTTTTTTTCCTCTGTCATAATTGCAGTGAGTGCTGTGTCAGGTCCACAGAGTGCACTGTACCCACTGCAGTGCACTGCCCACCACTGATATATATACGGTGGCACAGCAGCTTGCAAAGTAAAAATATATATATTTTTTTTATAATTGCAGTTGCCTGGGTGCCAGTGACTGTCAGGTCCACAGAGTGTACTGTGCCCACTGCAGTGCCACTGCCCACCCACCACTGATATATACGGTGGCAGGCATGACTTTTTTTGGATTAGTGTCTGGGGGGGGGGGGGGGTCTAAAAAGCGTACCTGTGAAGTTTCAGCTCTGTAGCATGTCCAGAACCAGAAAAAAAAGATCATATAGGTGTAAAAGGGGTTCCCACCATCCCTGCTCTTTTTTTCTGGTTCTGGACATGCTACAGAGCTGAAACTTCACAGGTACACTCTTCACAGGTACACTTTTTAGACCCCCTAGACCCTAAATCACACAAAAAAGTTCTTAAAAATTGTCATTTTTGATAGAGAGCCAATTATTGGAAAAATTAAAAAAAAAAAAAATGTAAAAAAAAAAAATTTCTTTGTATTTATTGTCTGGGGGGTCTAAAAGGCGTACCTGTGAAGTTTCAGCTCTATAGCATGTCCAGAACCAGAAAAAAAGATCATATAGGTGTAAAAGGGGTTCCCACCATCCCTGCTCTACTGAAAAATGATCTTTTTTTCTGGTTCTGGTCATGCTACAGAGCTGAAACTTCACATGTACACTTTTTAGACCCCCTAGACACTAAATCACACAAAAAGTTCTTAAAAATTGTCATTTTTGATAGAGAGCCAATTATTGGAAAACTTAAAAAAAAAAAAAAAAAAAAAACTTAAAAAAAAAAAAATTCTTTGGATTTATTGTCTGGGGGGTCTAAAAAGTGTACCTGTGAAGTTTCAGCTCTGTAGCATGTCCAGAACCAGAAAAAAAATAGAATTAGGGTTAGGGCTAGGGTTAGGGTTAGGGCTAGGGTTAGGGTCAGGGCTAAGGTTAGGGTTATTTTTAGTGCTTAGGGTTAGAGGGTTAGAGTTAGAGGGGTAGGGGTAGGGCTACTAACTCTAATCCTAAGTATCTCACAGTAACCCTAACCCTAGCCCCTAACACTAAACCTAACCCTAACCCTCTAACCATAACCCTAACCCTCTAACCTTAACCCTAACCCTCTAAGCCTAGCCATAAAAATAACCCTAAACCTAACCCTAGCCCTAGCCCTAGCCCTAACCCTAACCCTAGCCCTAACCCTAGCCCTAAGCCTAACCCTAGCCCTAACCCTAATTCGTATTTTTTTCTGGTTCCGGACATGCTACAGAGCTGAAACTTCACATGTACACTTTTTAGACCCCCCAGATGCTAAATCCAAAGAAATTTTTTATTTTTTTTTTTTTTTTTAATTTTTCCAATAATTGGCTCTCTAACAAAAAATTACAATTTTTAAGAACTTTTTTTTTGTGTGATTCAGTGTCTGGGGGTCTAAAAAGTGTACCTGTGAAGTTTCAGCTCTGTAGCATGTCCAGAACCAGAAAAAAAATTAGGGTTAGGGCTAGGGTTAGGGTTATTTTTAGTGCTTAGCTTTAGACGGTTAGGGTTAGAGGCGTAGGGGTAGGGTTACTAACTCTAACCCTAAGTATCTCACCGTAACCCTAACCCTAGCCCCTAACACTAAACCTAACCCTAACCCTTAAAGCCCAGTTCCTGTCCCATTTTGGTCGGTTCTGGTCTGTTTGCGGTTGTTTGCGGTGCGTTAAACGGGGAGTTTGGTCTGTCACTGTGAAGCAGGCGTAACCCTTACACTACCTGATCGATACAACATCATACCTGATCGTATACACACACTGGATGTTTTAAAGCACGTTATTCCAAACAATTTAGGAATGTTAGGTGATTTATGCCCTTTATGGAATAAAACCCGACTCTGCGTCAACTACGTAATTTTCCATGGGAGTTTTGCCATGGATCCCCCTCCGGCATGCCACAGTCCAGGTGTTTGTCCCCTTGAAACAACTTTTCCATTACTATTGTGGCCAGAAAGAGTCCCTGTGGGTTTTAAAATTCGCCTGCCTATTAAAGTCTATGGCGGTTCGCAATGTTCGCCGGTTCGCGAACATTCGCCGATGTTCGCGTTCGCTGTTCGCAAACGGCAAATTTTATGTTCGCGACATCACTAATAGCGGTCACCCTGACATGGAAGGGTTTTGTCACCCTGCCATAGCAGTCAGAGTCAGTTAACCCTACACTACACTATGGTCCCCTTACACTTAACACTTTCCCTACAGAAACTAGATTATTAAATCTAACTATAGTGGAAAATAGTACCCTAACTACAGTAGATATCCCTTTCCTCACACTAATAATTGCTAAATGACACTTTGAAGCAGAAGTAACAGAACTGCTTCCACTCTCTTCCACAGCTCTGTATTAAAATGGTAGAGATTTGGCAGGGCTATTTTATATACTGCGGGGCGTATTTACTAATGATTGGCCTCTGGACCCCCTAGTCACTCCAATCACATTCCTAGCATTCTCCTGCCCCCTCAATTGGCTTTTACTGATGGTTCTGGTCCAATCACGGGCTATTAAAGTCCAGTTCCTGTCCCATTGCATTTTGGTCGGTTCTGGTTGCCGAATTCCGAACTTTTTCAGCAAAAAATTCGGAATTCAGCCGAACCTCGAACAGTCAATGTTCGGGTCGAACCGATGGTCAACCCGAACCATTCGATCATCCCTAGTGGTAACTCCAGTTCTTTGGGTCATAACAATCAGTTTGAATCATCCTGGTGGCATTTTGGTAATTCCATTGACAAGATCTTTACCATTACAACGAAGAAATCACACTCCCTGTTGAAGGCAGCAGAAGAAGTGAAACTCTATGGTGGAGAAAGTCAATCTGAAAACTTCAGCAGGGGATTTTTTCTGTTGGCAACCCCAAGCCTGAATAGTGATCGCCTATAAATGAATTTCTGGCTTGGGGGTGGATTAGACCTTTAATATGAAAGCATATGGGGGGGGGGGATGTCCATTTTAAATGTACCTGGTGGTTTATTTTCGTCTAAACCTGTGAGCCTAATATCCTGAATTCCTCAGAGAAGAAATGCTGTGTAGCACTAGAGAAACATGAGCTCGCAGCCGACCATTTTACCCCTTTATAAATAAGCTTCCTGGATTATAACACTATATACACAACTTTGTACAAATATTTAGCACACAGAGGCCACTACACGATGAAAGAAGAATGTGAGATATAGTTCAAAAATGAGTCACACAGATGACACATAGAGTGGCTCAAACCTCAGGAAACTACTATATGTCTCAAAAATGTTTGAGCCTTTGCTTTTCAAAGTGTTGCTGTTATTTGCATCCAGTGCAGATGGCCAATTTGTGAACAGGTTCATTTTCATACACTGACAAGTCTGTCCAGCCAATGGGAAGTAAGTATTAGTTGAATGCACTAAATAAAAAGTAAGCCTACATTAAAAACTAGGGTTGCACCGATACAGTTTTTTTTGCCGACGAGTACAATTACCGATACTTTCGGTCAAGTACTTGCCGATACCGAGTACAGATACCTTTGCGGTGTGATTTGAGACCACACAAAATGAACAGGCCCAAGTTGCACTTCAAAGAATCACATCCAATTTGAAGAAGAATTCGGTGTGATTCCTGTCCAAAATGCATGCAGTTTCCCCCACCTCTCCTGTGTAAACCCAGTAGAGAAAGACAGGCAAGCGCCGTGCGGCAATGGGCAAACAGATTATTGAAAAATGTTATAGCAACACATCTGTAATTTGTCAAATCCAAATCTGCACGGTCATAGTGTCCGCTGATGATGGAAAACAACGGCCGCTTGCGGTGCTCACAGGGCTGAAGGAGATGTATAGGCATGTATAGGTCAGTTCCCTCCCAAGCTGACTTCACTTCCACTCTCTATCCACGTGTGCCCTTCAAGCTGGTTTACAGGGGGTTGCAGAACTTCCCACATCTCCTCCAGCCCTGTGAGCACCACAAGCAACCGTGGTTTTCCATCAACAGGAGACATGACCGTGCAGATTTGGATTTGACCTATTACTGATATGTACTTTTAACATCAGAGATGTTATAACATTTTCTAATTAACTGTTTGCCCATTGCTGCCTGGGGCTTCCCTGTCTTTCTATACTGGGTTCATACAGGAGCGGTGTGGGAAACCGAATGCAATTTGGACAGGAATTACACCGCATTCCTGTTCAAATTGCAAATGAGTCTTTAGAGTGCGATTTGAGCCTATCCATTTTGTATGGGCTCAAACCACAGCACAAAGGTATCGGTTTTGGGTATTGGAGCATTTGTGAAAAGACTCGGTATTAATGCATCCCTATTAAAAATATATGTGATGGGTAAGAGGGGCAGATGTTAAAAAAACAAAAAAAAAAAAAAAAAAATATATATATATATATATATATATATATATATATATATATATATATATATATAAATGTATATCTACACTATTTTACCAAAAGTATTGGGACACCTGCCTTACACGCACATGAACTTTAATGGCATCCCGTTCTTATGCTGGCTATTCACTTTTTGAAAAATTGTTCAAACTCATTTTCGAAAAACGAACACTTGGCCGTGAGAGCAAAAAATCGTGCCATCATGTAATGACCAATAAATCTTTCAATGGACATAAATGAATCCGTTTTTTGGGTTTTTTTCACATAAACCTAGTGCAAACAGTTTGGACGAGAAACCCATTAAACTTTAAATTTATCGTTCGATCAGCAGAAAATTTCCAAACTTATCCTTCGTTTTTTCGGCTCAAAAGGTCACAATTGATTACCGATTCGTGCCCATTAACTGGCCAAAAAACAAAAGAACTGTCCAAATGACCAAATTTGGGCCGATTTTTCGTATAGTGTATGGTCAGCATTAGTCCGTAGGGTTCAATATTGAGGAGAATATGGGCGCTTCCGTGAGACAAAAGCTTGATCCGGAAGGGTAGTAGTCAGCGCACACTAGGGCAGCACTTCAGGAGGAGAAGCAGCTCTGGAGAAGCAATATTGAGTTGGCCCCCCATTTGCAGCTATAACAGCTTCAATTCTTCTAGGCAGGCTGTCCACAAGGTTTAGGAGTGTGAGTGTGTAGGGAATGTTTACCATTCTCCCAGGAGCGCATTTGTGAGGTCAGGCACTGATGTTAGATGAGAAGGCCTGGCTCGCAGTCTCTGCTCTAATTTATCCCAAAAGTATTCTATCGGGTTGAGGTCAGGACTCTGTGCAGGCCAGTCAAGTTCCTCCACCCCAAACTCGCTCATCCATGTCTTTATGGACCTTGCTTTGTGCACTGGTGCGCAGTCATGTTAGAACAAAAAGGGGCCATCCTCAAACTATTGGAACAAAACAAACATAAAAAATGTCCTTGGGTACCTAAACCACCACTCAAATCAATTGAGACGAGGGGTTACACCTGCCATGGTTCATATCAAACGGTCAATTTAGAACCGGGGAGCCCAGCAACCATATACATCGTAGCAAAAATACAAAGAGAAACAAAGGGTTTAGCTTCATTTTTTTTTTTTTAATCAGCACAAGGGACAAAAAGCAAGGCCCATAGAGACATGTATGAGGAAGTTTAGGCTGGAGGAACTTGACTGGCCTGCTCAGAGTCCGTACCTCAACCCGATAGAACACCTTTGGGATGAATTAGAGCGAAGACTGCAAGCCAGGCCTTCTTGTCCAACATTAGTGTCTAACCTCAATAATGCGCTTCTGGAAGAATGGTTAAACATTCCCATAGACAAACTCCTAAACCTTGTGGACAGCCTTCCCAGAAGAGATGCAGCTGTTATAGCTGCAAAGGGTGGGCCAACTCAATAATGAACCCTACGGACTAAGACTGGGATGCCGTTAAAGTTCATGTGTGCGTTCAGGCAGGCGTCCCAATACTTTTGGTAATATAGTATATATATATATCATTTCCTTCCAAAGTGAACCGTTTATTTGACTTTTGTAAATCAACCTTAATGTGTCTGACATTTAATTTAAGAAAGGCAAGTACACTGTTCACTTTGCAAGGAAACATGGGTATTTTCCCATAGCTTTTTGAATGAGGTGAAGTTCTGCTGACTTGAAATCATGTGCAAGCAAAAATGCAGTTTTTTTTATATTCCTAACACATGATTGGGTATTCTTTGCAAAGTAAAATTTCACCACATTCACTAATTTCTGGGGAAAATGTCCATGCAAAGCACAGCTTCCCTATCAAAGTACAACTCCATGGGCAACGTGAACAGCCTATTTGCCTTTATTATATCAACCTGAAAGTATCTGACAGTTGATAAATAGACTGTTCAATTTGCAAGGGAAATTTAATTTTGCATGGGAAGTTTTGCCACAGTTTAGTGAATGAGGTGAGGATCTGCTGAAAGAATGAGTACCAAAATGTATGAATATCCATCAAAGTGACCAAAACATTCACTATTTTCTGCAAATTGGGTGACCCTTTCTTGCACATGGTTGGGTATTCTTTTCAAAGTGAAATGTCACCACATTCACTAAGCTCTGGGGCAAATCCTCTTGCAAAGTGCAACTTCCCCTGCAACATGAACAGCCTATTTACCTTTAGTAACTCAACCGCTAGTGTCAAGAGTGACGAGGAAGTATATAGGTGCCCTAGCATAAAGAAAATGTACATCATATGTGGTTACTCTCCCTGGCATGTAATGTGGTTCTTAAAGTGAACTAATTCATATGTAGGAGAACGAAAATACCACCATAGGTAGGTTGGACTAAGGAAATTCACCACAATACAAAGTATATAAAAAGTGTACTTTATTGATACATTAAAATTCCATTATTAGTATTACAACAGTTTAAAATCAACAGCTGATGTTACATGCATTGATCAATTGTGTAGAACATCAATATCTCCACTCCCACCAACTAATTCATATGTAAATACAAAATGAACAGACTGCATGCAAATTGATCCTAGAGTAGCTTATTACTGCCCTCTGCAAGAATACCTTCCTTGTGTAAACTTCAGCATTTCCTTGGCTGTGTTACAATATAAAGTTCCCTGAACCAAGGCCAGCCAGATGTGAACCAGTGATGGGTAGATGTGGACAGCTGTGTACACGGTGCTGTGCAGAAACATCTCTAGTTAATAGTGTTTTTCTTTTATTTTGACATCACAATATGTTTGATTTACAAAATAACATGTGTGGCTATTAAATGTCTTATACATACTTATCTACCGTAGTAAAAGTGGAGTCTTCCTTTAAGGGGAAAGGGGCCCGTATTTCTAGAGCATGCAGACTCAGAATAATTTAGGCTAGCAAACACTAACAGCGCTATGAGGTCCTCTGTAGTGGAAAGCAGGGAGGACAATAATAATTCCGGGTAATGGGCAGATGTAGCCCCCCTCAGACGGGATAATCCAATGGATTCTACAAAGAACAAATGGACAAGAAAGCGCACGCACCTAGTGCATTACCGAAAAAAAGATTTATTTAATGTAAAAGTAAATACAAATAAATACTCACAAAATTGCAACAGGAAGAGCCATCAGACCATACAATGCCATGCAGTGCGGACAACAAATGTCATAAACATCGACATTAAAGTGATGTAGAGCTGACACGTTTCGGGGGCGCACCTTCTTCTTTAGAACAAATGGACAAGAAGGCACACGCACCTAGTGCATTACCGAAAAAAAAAAAGATTAGTTCAATGTAAAAGCAAATAAAATTAAACATAGGATTTTACTACATAGATCAAGAACACTTACAAGATGAAGGGGGTTCACACTTTAAAAGAGTGCCATCATTCTCAGAGCTGCCACTGTCCTGGAGGTCCCTCAGGGGTCTGGATAACTGCTGGTGAGAGACCGGGGATGCCTTGAGCATGCAGGAAGCCCGTGCAACCCTGGGGTGGACTGCACGGGAGGAAGTGACATCACAGGAAGAGACCTATTCCTGTGATGTCACTTCCTCCTGTGCAGTCCACGCCGGGTTGCACTGACTTTCTAGACGCTCTAGGCGTCCCAGCTCTCTCACCAGCAGCTATCCAGACCCCTGAGGGACCTCCAGGACAGCGGCAGTCCTGAGGAAGATGACACTCTTTTAAAGCGTGAATTGTCTTGTAAGTGTTCTTGATCTTATGTAATAAAATCCTATGTTTTAATAATACACTTAGGTGCCCCTCCCCCCCCCCTTCCCTTCTGTCAATTCCTGCAGAGTTCCTTGTACACACTCTTAGGACGGCTTCCACCTATTAATAATATTTTTTTGTACAACCTAACCTAGACTAATGGACATTGTTTTCTTATGTAGCAGGATTTCCAGGCATTAGGCCTGATATGGGTCTGCCATTGTTACTGGTAACCCTTCCAACACATCTCATTTGAAAACCCCAGGGTGAGATAGGAGAAAATGACCATTCCGGCATCTTTGGTTTGTTTTGTTTATTTTGTAATGGGGATGGGAGAAGGGAATGAGTGGGATACTCCTCTGGCTCAACTAGGTTTAACTGGGACTTCTTACAGAAAAATGCCTGTTAGCGCTGTCTTGATGCCAGCTGAATGCCGACCAACACTTCCTGGCGCTTGAAGATACTGTTTTGCTGAACTGTGCTAGAACCTTGACTTTAACACACAGGTTAACTCAGAAGATCCAGGACTGTAATACACTTGACTCTTGACACTCTGTTTAGCTCAAACGTCCGGTGAACAGCTCCCTCCAGCCCTTCACTGACTGAGGTAGCTCCTTGTAACTGCTTGTGCTGCTGCAACTCTCAACACTGTACACTGCACAATGCACGATGTACACTTAACTCTTCAGGGCCCAACCGCTGGCGCCCCCTTTACACTTCAGGGTCCTCTCACTAGGCACCCCCTCTGACACTTCAGGGTCCTCTCACTAGGCACCCCCTCTGACACTTCAGGGTCCTCTCACTAGGCAACCCCTTTACTGCTAGCTAGCTCCTGGATCCCAGGGACCCTCACCGGAGTGGTCCCCTTTACGCTGGGCAGACCCCTAGGGGTAGTTCACAGTACTCACAAAATTGGAATGCTTTCCTGGAACTGAACCCCTCTTTCTCCGCTGGTCCTCAGCACACCGGATCCTCTCTGCAGCTCAGCTCAGCTCTCTCTCTCTGTACTTTTAGGCAAGCCACCCGAGACACCCGATCCTTCTGACAGGAGAGACAGCCGTACTCTCTCTCCTGGGACTCTGCTTCCCGCCAAAGATGCTGCGTCATGAGCTCCCCTCAAACTTATACCCACTCCCAGAATCCTCTGCGGCAGAATCTGCCTTCTGGGGTAGATACAAGCCTGAATATGCCTCTGATTGGGTTTCCTCCACTACCCAATGAGAATCCTCTTATGGAGCTAGTGGGGAGACTCCCCTCTCAGCAGCCACACCTGGGAGACATGACAGCCCAGCTGAAAATCATTACCCTGCTGTTAGGCAGCCAAGGCCCACTATACTTTGCCTAGCACCTACTTTGTAGGGTGCTACACTTATACTAAGGACTCATGTTATTTTTATTTAATTGTGTTACAAACCATCCACTTGCTGTGCGCCAGATATTCTTTGCTTTTTAATCCACTCTATTACTGTTTTAATTAATGTCCAATGTGTGTGTTTCTGTAATATAATTGTGCCAAATACCTTTGGTACAGCGCCGCTCGGAGCTCAGCTGACCTCCTGCTGCTCTTCCTTCTCTTCTCCCAGCTCTCCAGTGCTCGGAGCGGGGAAGAGCACTCTGGTAGTCACTGAAGCGTTGAGTGGCGCTGTAATAAAGGTATTTGGCACAATTATATTACAGAAACACACACATTGGATATGATATAATACTGTAATAGAGTGGAATCTAGGATTTTACAGCCAGTTTTACTCGGTTCACACTGGGGATTTCTGACAGGCAGGGAGGGAGAGGGGGAGAGAAGACAGCACTTTACATAAGACCTACCCCGAAAATAAGCCCCACTGTGTCTTTTGGTGCCAAAATTAATATAAGACCCGACCTTATTTTTGGGAAAACACGGTAGCCATCAGACCAGACAATGCCATGCAGTGTGGACAACAAATGTCATAAACATCAACATCAAAGGGGTGTAGAGCTTACACATTTTGGGGACGCACACCCTTCCTCAAGCTCTGAGGAAAGGAGTGTGCCCTTGAAAAACACGTCAGCTCTACACCCCTTTGATGTAGATGTTTATGACATTTATTGTCCGCACTGCATGGCATTGTGGCATTGTCTGGTCTGATGGCTACTCCTGTTGCAATTTTGTGAGTATTGAATTTTATTTCCTTTTACATTGAATAAATATTTTTTTCAGTAAAGAAAGGCCCGAAGTAAAAATAAGCAAAGCAATAGACGAAGGGCCGGCATAACAAGGATTAAAGGGGCTTGGAGCATAGGAGGGGGCAAGAAAGTTAGGTTGGTATTTTATTTTGGTAGAGAGAATTGAGCGAATTGGACAAAAGTTTGTAAGGGTGGAGTTTGGTACAATTAATGAGGCAACAGTAGGGGGGTGGTCCTCAGTTGGAGGGAAACATCTTCCCACCCTCCCGCCTTAAATTTTAGTGGTTAGGCTGTGTTGGGTATCTGAAGTGCTGAGATGTTGGGTTTTGTTTGGCGGGGTGCAAGGTCCTTGTTAGGTTAATATGGGCTCAAAAAGGTACGGTGTAGGGACCCGTCTGAGGTACGGCTCCCTGGTGGTGGGACGTGTATCTGCAAGATGTCTCCGAGCTGGTGGTTTTGCGGCTGGAGGCCTGAGAAGTAGCATGCAGGTACTGTCCTTTGGTTTTGATGCCTATTAGGACCTTGTGGCTCCATTCTTTATGCACTATGTGTTCATGTAATGTTATTTATAGTTATTATTTGTGATTTATGTTTTGGTTAATAAAAAGGCTACTATAGCCAATTAACTCCAACCTTGTGTATGTGATCTTATTTAAAGGATGGGGGTATTGGTATAGCAGTTGGTATAACAAGCGATATTTAATACCTTTGTCATGTACTAGGTCCGTGCGCCTTCTTATCTGTTCGTTTTTCAGAATAATTCAAGAATGAATACCGGTAGGTCCTAGAAGCTGTTAAAAAAAAAAAGCAATACAAATAGTGGAAAGTCAAAGTGTTGAAGAAGGAGACATAAAATATCAAACAAAACTGTAATAGGCTTGTTTAAATACATTAAGGCTGGGTTCGCACTAATGTGAATTGGATGCAGGTTTCACCACATCCAATTTGCATGTCAGGAGCCTGTTCCTGGCTCTCAATGGAGCCGGTTCACACAGCTCCGGGATAGCTGCAGAGCGGTTTGCAGGAAATTCATGTGCGTCTTCTGGTCCGTTTCAGGTCAGAATTTAGTAAGAAAAATTCGGACCGAATTTGGGCCTGAAACAGTGAACGGGACGCACCCGAACTGCTGCTGCGAACTGCTCAGCGGTCCAATGTGAATCCAGCCTTATAAGGACAAAATATTCAAATGGTGACAAACGGATCATTTTTTTTTATTACCCTTTGCCTTAGTCTTTTAACTAATGAGTCTTCCAAAGAAAAGATGACATGAAACCAACACACTATTCACTGTCTGAACTTCCTTTTGTAGATATGAAGAATAGGTGACAGCGGCTGAACGTTCACCACAAAGCTTACTCAGTCAGCCAGATTGTGGATTACAGAAGGTACTCCTAGAAAGGTACTGTACTTTTCTAAAAAAAATTGAACAAAGTGCATTACAATCAATCACAAAAGTGAAATTAAAGCTGAACTTTGGGCTAAATACAAGAGACAGGAATTCTCAAAGAGGTTCTTCACCCTGTAAACAAAAATGCAAAAGTCAGCAGCTACAAATACTGAAAACCATATACGTACCTGTCACAGGATCCAGAGATGTCCTCACCAGACCCAGTTCTTTGCCGGGTTTTGGGTTGTGGCTTTAGAGCCAGCTGCCCACTGCACATGCGCAGGCCACGCTGTGCCCCATGAATGGTTCCACAGTCTTCTGTGACGTGTCCAAAGAGCCTGCGGGGCCAAAGAGGGGGACCAAACATCGCCGTGGCAATCTGACCAGAAGCAGGAGCGGGGGAACCTGTCAAAATAAGGTGCCCGCTGACCCCCCCCCCCCCCCCCCTCAAAAAAACATTCCAAGAATTAGAAGGGGAGGAGGTGGAAAGGCGCAAATTCCCCTTTTGGGGGAAGTTGTGATTTACACTTTAATTGAATGCTTTGTTTATTTCTTCTAGAACTTTTTTTTGTGCCCAGAGTTTATCTTTAGGAC
Organism: Pelophylax lessonae; assembly: GCF_965119305.1. Taxonomy (NCBI): domain Eukaryota; kingdom Metazoa; phylum Chordata; class Amphibia; order Anura; family Ranidae; genus Pelophylax; species Pelophylax lessonae. The sequence continues at coordinate 206,216,368 of NC_138774.1, forward strand.
CGGTTCACACTAGATGTGGTGCAAATTCACAGCGAATTTGGCGCAAATCCTCACCACTCAAAATTGCAGCCTGTTCATGCAAACTGATTGCGGAGTTTAAGTAAAGTTAACGACACCCCACAATCAGTTTGCAAAACTCAGCACAATTTGCGGAATCGGATCACATACTGTAGGTGTGAACATCCATTGCATCTGATTCCGGTACGGACAAAAAAGGGTCCTGCAGGAGTTTGGTCCGAATTCGATGCAAATTCGCATCGCACACATATGATCTGCACAGCAATGCGGTGTGAATCACATGCAATGTCTGGCATTGCACTAGTGTGAACTGGCCCTTAAGGTGGATTTGGAAGTCTTTAAAGGTACAATTTGGGGGGGGGGGGGGGGGGTAAAGTTAATTCATAGCACAACCTGCACACTGTAGTATATTTGATTTTGATCGACACCCTAGCGCGCCTCAGCTCATGCACACAAAGTGCACAATGTGGGATGCAGTGTACTGCACAGTAAAAAAAAATTCAGCAGGTCCTATATTTTCACATGAAGAGGAGCAATGACAGAAAAATGCAAGTTAAAGCACGGAAAAAACATGTACGCTAAATACTTGCAGTGTATTTGCTTTCCATAAACTATGTTGTGTTCATTGCAATGTGCCTTTAGACTAGGTTCACACTGCTGCCAATCGATTTTGATCTAATTTTTAGTGTGATTATGTAGTGCTACTTGGATGCAACTGTAGCACCCTCCTAGATAGGGTTCTAGGAAAGCTAGATCAATTTAGTTCTGTTTGGCTCCACTGTAATAATCAGTAGAGCAATTTGTTATTGCTTTGGGCTGTTCTGGGCTTTGCAGGCTGCAGGATTGATTGTTTCTCCCTGTCTTCTGGAGGATTCCAGAATATAGAGAACTGGGAGAATGCAAATCAAAAGTCTAAATATTTTGGTTGTCTCAGCAAATCCCTAGAGGAGGGTGCCTAGTAGGTGGCTACAGAGTGCAACAACCCCCTCCCTCCTTGCACATCATAGCCCTCTTCTCTCCTGGAACTATTTATTCACTCTCTTTGTTGATCCAGCATCTCCGACCCTCCTTTTATCTCCCTTTATAACCTTTTATGTAGCTGCTGGCAAGCAGGGATACTATAGATTGTTACTTTAGTGACAGCTTTGAATCCACACCTCCCAACTTTTTGAGATGGGAACGAGGGACAACCTATTAGCAAAAGTATGTAGAAATAGCACACACCCCCTGTCACATCCCCCTAAAGGAGAATTATACAAAAAAAAAAAATATTGGTTAAACCCACACGTGCATTTTTTTTTTACAACTACTATTACTTTATATTATGTTTTAAAATGTTCAAATGCAGCAATTTAGAAATTGGATGAAAGGTTTAGCACTGGGAAACACTTTTTGAAAGATAAATAAAGTAAACCCCCGCTCCATCGCGGTTCAGTTTTTGCGGTCCCGGTATATTGCGTTTTTTTTTTAAATGTTATTTTACTATATAAATCATTAAAAATGAAATATTTTTGTGTTTTCCATAGCTCTTGCTCTGTCTCTCAGTATCTTTTATGTGTTTAAATGAGTTTCTATTGTTTTAAAAGTGTGTTTAAAGACCTTAAAATGCTTTTACACGTACAGTGACAGTAAAAAAAACATGCCCACAATGCATTTTAATAGGGTTTTTCTATTTTGCGGATTTTCACTTTTCGCGGCTGGGTCCGGATCGTAACCCCCGCAATGGAGGGGGGTTTACTGTAGTGCCTTTGATATACAACTATATAGATCAGACAAAAATGGGGGACAAATGAGGAGGAAACAGAGACAGAGGGAGTTTGTTTCAAATCAGGGACAGTCCCATTAAATCAGGGACAGTTGGGAGCTATGCTGAATCTGCTGGGATTTCTGACAGTAGTCTCAGGGCTTTGGAATGTCTACACAAGGGAGGCTTTTTACAGGTAAATACCATAACTGTATGCACATAAAATGCGCATGAACTTTAATGGGAAGATTTTTTCTTGAAATAGATGATCTGGTGACAGGGTCCCTTCAAATACTTCTCCACTCCTAGGTTACATACACTTAAGGCACCTAATTGTTCTGGTTTGGCTTCCTGACAATGGCGGAGCATGCCTATGCAATGTATGCTGTCATGACTGTTTTGAGTCACCTCTAATAGTGCATGTGACAGGGTGGCAACACAGCAGCACAATTAGAAGATCGATTCCCTTCCATACTAGGAACTACCAGAGCAAAGACTTTCATGGAAGGATTACCAGTTTTTTATTAAATGACAGCTGCATATTTAAATTTATTGAAAATTACTTTTGAAATTACATGTAATGTCTCCCCTGGAGGAGCCACTGGTAGTAGTTTATTGGGTCCCCTGCTCATTCTCTGGCCCTAAGCGGAACCTTACTCCCAATGAAACCACCAGAATACTGTGGCCGGAAAATCCCAGCAGTCACAAAAAAAATGGTGCATGCTGACCTTTTAGAAAATAAGCAGATCGTATTGGCAGGCCAACCCTAAAAAGGTAACACAGCAGATCAGTAGTTTTGTGTCAAAATATGTGTAACACATCCATGATAGGAGCCGCTGGTGAATAGGGACCCCCCACCCAGCACAGCCAGGCACACCACACTTAACTGGAACAAAGTCTCTTCAACTTTATCTTCACCTAAATACACTATCTGTATACAGTCCTCTTCCTCCAGCACATTTCTTGCTTGCAGAACAACTCAGACCCAGCTCGAACACTGTTTAAGGAATCTTGCAAGGCACTCAGCCAGGTGCAGCAAAACCCTTTAACAGGCAGGGACAGCGGGCCCCTTTGGTGTGTAGAAAAAGTCCAGTGTCCAGCTACATTACTGTGGCTACTGATCCCAGCATCACCTCTTCAGGCACTGCAAACCCACCTGGCTGCAGCTGCCCCTTTCTCTAGCTCTCCTGGCTACTTCCCACAGTCCTCCCAGACTGTCTTACTCACCAGCCACCTGGCTGTCTTCTCCATGGAGATCTCCTGGACATGCTAGCTGGCTCCTGCTGTCTTCACTCTTGCCCCTATGCCTTTGAACAGGACTCCCCTGTGTGTCTTGAGAGGATCCCTCCAGCACCTGAGTCCCAGGCCCGAGGTCACCAACCCCCCTTTAGAGTAGGGTGCTACCCTCAAGGGCCTTCGACAGCCTCCCATCTCCAGCTTCCAACCAAACTCCACTCCCCTCTGTTGGTCTGAGTATTTAAGAGGTGCCAGCCCTCTGGATTGGCTGGGGCCCTCCTCATAACTCCAGGTAGCTACTCCTAACATCCCTCCCATTCTTCTGGAAACTTCTCCAAGGTTCCAGCAAGTAGGGGTTATCCAGCCTCCGTGTATCACTCACCCTGACCCAAATAAATACAGACCTCACTGCCAGCCAAGCCTAACAATTTAACTTCTCTATCAAAAATCTATGTACAGCCTATTCTAGCACACTAGAGGGTACTACACTTACCTACCGGAACTGTCCAGATGAGCTGAGGGGGGCTGGGAAGACTGAGATTGGGAGGAGACTGTGAAGACTAAAGATGGGAGGCTTGGAAAACTCAGGATGGTGGGGGGACTATGAAGAATGAGGATTGGAAAGAAGACTGTGAAGACTGAGGATGGAGGGGGGGGGGCTGTAAAGACTGAGGATGGGGAGGACTGTAAAGACTTAGGGATGGGGAAGGACTGTAAAGACTGAGGATACGAGGGACTGTGCAGACATCCTCATGTCTGCAACATATACACTATATTGTACATTACACATTCCTACTGCACAGTATACACTTTATTGTACATTACACACTCCTGCACTATATACACTGTATTGTACATTACACACTTCTCACCAAAGTGATCAATGTCTTAACAATTGCTGGTTGCTAAGCTGACTATTTTAATGACGGTCTTCTTTAGAGTAGGCTCAGACAAAGTGTTAGTTCTCTGTCTATATTTAGTGCATGCAAAATCATATGTAATAGAAGACTTTTATTTTTTTCAAATGATTGTGCTGAAGTTTATACATGTCTGTGAGACTCTTGCTCGTGGCAGAGCAATCCAAGCATATTATGTGGCTACAAGAAGGCTTTTATTTTAGGTAACCATGCCCCTTTAAGCCTTTCCCACTGTTAATGCAATTTGGTTGGAGTGACCATTAGCTGCGGCACGCTACATTTACTACTTCAGTTAAGGTTGCCAGTCAAGCCCCAAGTCTTTTACATTCCTAGCATAACCTCAGCCACAATAAAAACAATGCCTACTCTTTGCCACGATACACTAAGGATGAAGTTCAACAGCAAAATAAAAGTGGAGTTAGGCACATGCTCAGTTTGGTGTGTATTGCTAGAGAGTTTTTTTTTTTCTTGGGATGGTAGATGTGATCAGCAGAAGGCCAATCATCATTGTCCAGACAGAGGGTCAGAGGTCCTGAATCTTCATAGGACAGTCAGTGCAGTATTAAAACTCTTCCTACAAGATTTAACCAGACACTGATAGAAGTCACAAGACTGCTATATACTGCTGATGAGAAAAGGTGTTTAGCATTTACTAAAAATATTACATTTCCATGTTCTGTGTACTGTGGGAGACCAGATATAGTGAATGCAGGGTCCTGGGTTTAGTAACACTTTAACCCCTTGGAGCCTAAGTCTTTTTCTGACATATGTTGCTTACAAGTTAAAATCAGTATTTTTTGCTACAAAATTGCTTAGAATCCCCAAACATTATATATATATATATATATATATGTTTGGGGATTCTAAGGCCTGGCTTCATTTCCTGGATTTCGTGCAGCTGGCTACCTAGCATGCACCTCTGGATCTTGCGCCTGCGCAGTAACAACACTGCGGCGCAATTTGTGTAATTGCATTAGACGCCTGAAGACTTCTGGGATTGATGACATAGATATCCCTGGAGTCAATGGGCCTGGTTGATGACGTATTTGCCTAGGCAGCTGCGATCTGAAGTCGCGGGGTACACTACTAAAAAAAAGGTACTTTCTGCAGAAATTTAAACACATCAATATCCAAACCTTAATCCACTAGCAATCTACATTACAATGTGGGTAATTCTTAAAAAGCTAGGCACACTGTTAACCCTTTAATCGCCCCTGATGTTAACTCCTTCCCTGTCAGTGTCATTAGTACAGTGACAGTGCAAATTTTTAGTACTGATCACTATAATGTCACTGATCCCCAAAAAAGTCGCTGATCGCCACTATTACTAGTAAAAAAAATACTTTAATTAAAAAATTAATTATTAATTAAAAAATAAATAAATAAAATAAATAAAAATATCCCACAGTTTGTAGACGCTATGGGGTTAATTTCTTAAAGCTAGAGAGGACAAAATTAGTCACAATTCTGCAGAGAAACCAATCATCTTCTAAACTAAGCTTGTTTAATTAAGCTTTAGCAATAAAACCTGGAAGCTGATTGGTTATTCTGCAGAATTGTGACTCATTTTGCCCTCTCTAGCTTTAGTAAATAAACCCCTATATCTTTTGCACAAACCAATAAATATACGCTTATTGGGATTTTTTTTAATATGTAAAAGAATACATATTAGCCTAAATTGATGAAGAAATTTAATTTTTTATATTTTTTTTATTGGATGTGTTTTAGAGCAGAAAGTAAAAAAAAAATATATATATATATATATATATATATTTTTTTTTTTTTTTTCAAAATTGCGATATATACATTATAGCGCAAAAAAAAACAAAAAATGCAGGGGTATTCAAATGCCACCTAAAGAAAGCTCTATTTGTGGTAAAAACAATGTCCCACGACCATGCAATTGTCAGTGCCCTATTGCAAAAAATGGCCTGATTGGGAAGGGGGGAAAATCTTTAGGAGGTCAAGTGGTTAATCTTTTTCCTGAATGGTTCTCTTTGAGAAGAAAAGGTTGGAAAGTACAATATGAAGGTGGGATGTTTGTTGAGCTTCAGTTATGTAACTTCCCAGACTGTCTCTGCTCTTAAGCTCTTTCTGTCCCCTTCAGGAACTTAAAATAGGAAGTGATTTTGTCACATATAGATGGGCGTTAAAGCTGTTAGAAGATAATGTTAACTTGTGTTTCTCGTATTGCGAGATAAAGCTTGTCAGTTGCGGTATTGGCTCCTCTTGTCTTGAATGTGAACGTGTGGCAAAGCATTCCTTCCTGTTTCTGAAGAATTGAAATAATGTTCGCAATGTATGTTTAGTGAGATAACTGTCTTTTGCTTGATTTTATATACAATCAGCTGCTAGGCACATGGCCAAATAAAATATGGGAGTATCGGGGTTATGGAGCAAATTTTTACTTGTGCAAAGCACACATCATGAGTGCAAATATTCATTTGTTAGGTGTTGCTAGCACAGCAATGGCAATTCCAATAAAAAGGACATGATACATACCCCTCTATGGTGGGCTTAGTTTCTTTTCCTGGTACATACGATGAGATTATCAGACGATTGATCGTCCATTTTTTTTATGTATGCTAGTCTCTATATGGAAAATTAAGAGTTTATTAAAGTGATGAAAATTCTTGTACAACAGAATAAAAATTCTGAAGTTATATAATGTGTTGTAGTGTGTTTGTATCGTGATCGGCTCTCGAAAGCTGTGTATTAATGATCGCATTATGGCATGATCGCTTCAAAAGCTGTTTTTCTGAAGATTTTTTGATCATGTGTATGAGCCTTAAGACAGGAGAAAACTGTCAAAGGCCAATGTGCAAAGCATACAAAAACTTGTTGTCCTTAGTCTAGACACCTAAAGCATAATTATTCTTAATTGGCAAAAGATATTGTTTTATGTTACATAGGGGTTGATTTACTAAAGTAAAGAGAGTGCAGAATCTGGTGCAGCTGTGCATGGTAGCCAATCAGCTTCTAACTTGACAAAAAATAAAAACCTGGAAGCTGATTGTTTTTTTTTTTTTTTTTGCAGAGCTGCTCCAGATTTTGCACTGCCTACTTTCAGTAAATAAAACCCATAGTTACATACACTATATTACCAAAAGTATTAGGACGCCTACCTTTACACGCCCATGAATTTTAATGGCATCCCAGTCTTACAAAGAAATTGGGACCCAAAGCAACCATAGTGACATGCCTATATCCCTAATAATGCAAAAAAAAAAAAAAAATAGAAGGTCATGGGACTTTAGGCACTTAAGCCCCGTAAGATTTTACCCCCTTCCTGACCAGGGCCTATTTTGAGATTCGGCACTGTGTGAATTTAACGGACAATTGCGCGGTCGTGCGACACTGTACCTAAACGAATTTGGCGTCCTTTTTTTCCCACAAACAGAGCTTTCTTTCCGTGGTATTTGATTACCTGTGCGATTTTTTGATCATGCGATATAAACAAAAAAAGAGCATAAATTTTGCAAAAATAACAATATTTTTCACATTTTTTTATATGAAATTCCCCAAAAAAAATGTTAAAATCAAAATTTTTTAACATTTTTGGCCAATTTGTTTTATGCTACATATGTTTGGTAAAAAAATTGCAAAAAGCGTATTTTGATTGGTTTGCGCAAAAGTTATTGCATTTACTAACAAAGGGAAAGATTTTTGTCATTTTTGTTGTTTTTTTTTTAACGCGTAATGGCGGCGATCTGCGATTTTTTTTTGCGGTACTGCGACATTGCGGCGGACAGATCGGACCCTTGACTGACATTTTTGACACTTTTTGGGTTACCAGTGACATTACTACAGTAATCAGTGCTATAAACATGCACTGTTACTGTAAAATTACACTGGCAGTGAAGGGGTTAACTTTTTTTGAGAGGGAGGGGTTATGTGTGTCCCTAGGGGCATGATTCTAACTGTGATTGGCTGTGGCTTGAGGTGTAGGAACAGTGATCAACGGTTCTACATAGTAGAACTGTATGATCACTATTCCTACACAGGGGAGAATGACAGGCGGCTTGTTTACATTAGCCGCCTGCCTTTCTCCCTCTCCACCAACGAACATGAGTGACCGGCGGATGATCGGGTCTGCCGGTTACACGCGCGGGGGGGGGGGCCGTGACTGCGCGGAAGCGTGCCTCCGGCGGCGCACGCTCACTCCTGAGACCCTCACAGGCTAGCGACGTAGACCTACGTCGCTCTGCCTGTGAAGGGCTGACTGCCGCAGTAAATATACTGTGAGCAGTCGGCAAGTGGTTAAATGAAGCAGGTCATTTTGCAAAAGTATAAGAATAAAAATAAAAGATACGTACAGTTTCAGATTTAATATGAAGTCATTGAGCAATATTCCATGATCATACACAATACCCAGTGACAATTTCAATATATGATACAAATATCTAAAAAGAAGCTGACATATAAAGATTCATAATTGATAGAATAAATTCATATTGAGCTGATACATAAAAATATATAAATGAAAATTTAAAATATATGATTGATATAGATGTAACAGACAAAAACTGGACATCCTAGGACTCTACACGTTTCGCAGATCACTGTCCACTTCATAAGGAGTTTGATGCCAGGGGGTATCTATGAATAAAAATAATCCTGAACCATAGGAAAAAAAATGTAATGGATCAAACAAAGTAATTGACAATCAGAAATCCTTTTGGTGAGATCATCCCACATTCTGAACATTGCCGAATCACAGAAGACAAATAAAGCCGACATGCAAAGCCTGAAGAATAATTGGTAGTGAGCTTAAAGAGCCTATGTGCCCCAAAACTGATATTTGAATTTATGTGGATGCTAGATACACTATATTATCAAAAGTATTGGGACACCTGCCTTCACAAGCACATGAACTTTAATGACATCCCAGTCTTGGTCCGTATGGTTCAATAGTGAGTTGGCCCTCCCTTTTCAGCTATAACAGCTTCAACTCTTCTGGGAAGGCTGTCCACAAGGTTTAGGAGTGTATCTATGGGAATGTTTGACCATTCTTCCAGAAAGGCATTTGTGAGGTCAGGCACTGATGTTGAATGAGAAGCCCTGACTCGCAGTCTGCACTCAAATTCATCCCAAAGGTGTTCTATCGGGTTGAGGTCAGGACTCGTCAAGTTCCTCCACCCCAAACTCACTCATCTATGTCTTTATGGACCTTGCTTTGTGCACTGGTCCAAATCATTTGGTGGAGGGAGGATTATGGTGTGTGGTTGTTTTCAGGGGTTGGGCTTGCCCCCTTAGTTCCAGTGAAGTTCCAGCATATCAAGACATTTTGGACAATTTCATGCCCCCACTTTGTGGGAACAGTTTGGGGATGGCCCCTTCCTGTTCCAACAGGACTGCGCACCAGTGCACAAACAAGGTCCATAAAGACATGGATGAGTGAGTTTGGAGTGGAGGAACTTAACTGGCCAGCACAGAGTCCTGGCCTCAACCCGATAGAACACCTTTGGGATTAATTAGAGCAAAGACTGTGGTCAATATTATCGCAGGTATGCTGAGAATTCTGACCCACCATTTATGCTCTTTCTTCAATGAATTGAGAAAGAGCTCCTCCCTACCACCACAAGAAAACAATGCATTTATCCACATTATTCCCAAACCAAAGACCTTGGAGATTGTGCAAACTATCATCCAATCTCATTGATCAATGCTGACCTCAAAAATTTGACAAAGATTCTGGCCACTCACATGAACACCTTTTTGTCTCACTATATCCATCCAGATCAGGTAGGATTTGTTCCTAATAGACAGGCCCCAGACCAAACTCGATGAATTATTGATATATCAGCTTTGAACTCTGGTTGGGGTGGCCGGGGGAAGATGGGAGCCATGCTATTGTCTCTGGTTCTTCACAAGGCCTTTGATTCCCTTTCCTGGGATTACCTGTTCTTTACTTTGGAATGCTATGGGTTTGGCTCTAAATTTTTGACAACGTTATGAACGATCTATAGCGAACCTTCGACCCGTCTTATAATTAAAGGCCACAGATCACAAGATATTGATATATATAGAGGTACCCATCAGGGTTGCCTCTTGCCCCCTATACTATTTATATTGGCCTTGGAGCCATTGGCAATCAAAATCAGATGTAACACTGGTACACAGGGAGTTTACTGTAACCAATGTGCTTTGTTTGCAGATAAGATGTTAATGATCCTCTCTTCCCCAGTCATCTCAATTCCCAACCTACACCTGGTACTGCGACGCTTTACTTTCATCTCGGGTCTGCAAGTGAATCATTCAAAATCCCAAGCACCTAATAAATCTTTGGAAGCACACATAGCCTGAGCCTTACAAAACTAATTTTCCTTTAAGTGGCAACCAGAGGCCCTTCCGTATTGAGATATCTTTTTAACCCCCTCTCTTCACACACTATATCCAAAAAATGACCCTCCTGTATTCAAAATATTATTAGAGGATCTCAAAAGATAGTCAAATAACCCCCCCATCATGGTTCAGGCAATTGTACTCAATGAAAATTAATATTTTTGCCTAAAGTGCTATATTTATTCAGAATGCTTCCTGTTTCGACAATTATGTCTGACTTAAGGAAATTTCAAGCATAGCTGTTGAAATTTAAATGGGGGGATAAAAGAACCCGGGTGAACAGGCACACGTTATACACACCTATGTAAATTGAGGGGGGGCCTCGGTGTTGGTCAAATACTATCAAGCTGCGCAGTTGATCTGGTTCCATACACAACATCCCTTGCTGCTCTGGATGTCCTTGGAATCATCCATATATACCAATAAGGAGATTAGCCACTTAATGTGGATGCAGGCTAAGGATAGACCGGTCATGATGTTTCCTACCCTATCATTTTCATTGAACCTATGGGACAGATTGTTGGCCACACATGGATTTAGATCGCTACACACTCCATGGGCTCCGTTGCTTGGTAACCCTTTATTCACCCCGGGTCTTCATTCCCAAAATTATGCCTGGTGGACCAACAAAGGTTTGCTATGAATCGCAGATCTCTGTGACCGTAGAGGTGTTTTGTCAAAACAATTCCTTCAGGAGAAGCATCAGCTTCTGAACTCAGATAGCACATTTCTTTGCAACACTAAATCACACCTCACATTTAACCTCCTCAACATAAATTGAATATCTTTGCAGGAGTTTTGACAAACACACTGGCCACAAATCCAAAATCTACAATATATTGTTATCTGCCTCCAAAACGTTGCTTTAAATGCACAAATGGAAGCAAGACTTGGGAGAGACTTTGGAAGTTGGTGAGTGGAGTAGGTTGGCACAATATGCATCCAAATCATATATTAATACTTCACTGATTGAAGCGACCTACAAGGTCTTCCTGCGGTGGTATATGGTGCCAGTGTAAGTAGCATCCTATGTCCCTGGTGCTTCCCCTCAGTGCTTCAGAGGTTGTGGCACTACGTTCCATGTTTGGTGGACTTGCCCAAAAGTGAGGAGGTTCTGAATACATACTTACAATTTAATTTACTCACTCACTCAAGTGAAACTCATTGAATCGCCACTGCAGGCACTGTTGGGGCACCCAGTGGAGGGGACGTTGAGACACAGAAAGAGGCTCATAGCTTTTGTATTTGAAGCAGCCAATGATTTCCTCCAAAATCCAAAGTAAATAAACGCCTTTCAGCAATCCTGAATGATAAACTCGTCCTGTTCGACAAAACTTGGGACCCCTGGATTAAATATCTCTCGGATGCCTTATGAGATGGGTTTGCCTTAGAGAGGTGTATTTATGCAGTTGCTTTAAGTAGATCCGAGCAGACCTATGTGTTGGACCCTACTCCCGCAAATTACCAGTTATGGCACTCTTCCCAGAGAGCCTATGAACTAGTCCTCACGGACAAGACCCAGAAGAGGCTTCTGTACCAATCCCAGCGCATTTTTGAATCAGGCGATAAGAATGGCCGGCTTCTTGCTTTTCTGGCAAGACCCATTCCAGACCCCGTTACTATACCCCTGGTATATGATGGACATTATCAGCCGTGTTACTCTACGGAGGAGATACTTCAAGCATTTCTTTCATATTACTCTGACCTATATACATCCAGAGCCCACTTTACACCTCCCGAACTGTATGAGTATGTGGATTCGATCCCCTTCCGTAACCTGGCACGCACCCAAAGCTCCAGTTTAGATGAGCCGATCACTGTGGAGGAGATTGTGCTTGCAATTAAAACTTTCCTAAACACAAAACCCCGGGGCCTGACGGTTTCCCAGTAGAGTGGTATTTGCACCATGGGGAGCTGTTGGCGCCTCACCTTTTGGCCCCTTATAAATCTATATACGATGCGGGTCGATTGCTTGAGTTGTAACGTGAAGCCCTTATAGTCCCGATCCCCAAACCGCATAAAGATTTGAGGTTTTGTGATTCTTACCGCCCGATATCTTTAATTAACGTGGAACTCAAGATTCTATCCAAAATTCTTGCCTTGAGACTTAATAAGGTGGTCAGCACCATAGTGGGGGTGGATCAAACGGGCTTTATTCCGGGATGCTCCGCGTATACTAATATTCGTCGCTTATTTACCAACCTTCAGGTCCCATCCTCTTCTCCCCTGTCTAGAGTGGTGCTGTTGCTCGATACGCAGAAAGCATTTGACTCGGTTGAGTGGCCGTACCTGTTCTATACACTGAAAAAGTTTGGCTTTGGAAAGGTGTTCCTCACCTGGGTGAGGATTCTCTATGATCAGCCCCTGGCACGTATTCGGGTGAATGGCTCGGTGTCGCAGTTGCTACACATACATAGGGGTACGCGGCAGGGCTGCCCTTTATCCCCACTCCTTTTCGCGATTGCTATAGAACCTCTGGCACAACTCCTCCGTAATTCCACGGAGATCCAAGGAATGCGTATTGGCACTCTGGAGGAACGTGTGTCACTTTATGCAGATGACATGTTGCTCTATCTATCGGATCCATATAACACACTGATGAAGGTCCTGGGTCTTATTCAAGACTTCGGGGCCTTCTCGGGTTTTAAGGTCAACTGGTCCAAGTCCAGTCTGTTCCTGGTGCACCCAGACATTCCTCTCTCCTTTCCCCGCCGCATGCCCTTTACGGGTTACCATGTCCTTCCGATATCTGGATGTTGTGGTACAGCAGCCTCTCTCTATGTATGTACCTAATAATCTTCTCCCTTGCCTGACCCTGTTTAAATATAAAGTGGAACACTGGAAGCATCTGCCACTGTCTCTGACTGGAAGGGTAAACTTGTTTAAAATGATCATGCTCCCTAAATTCTTATATATCCTGGCGAATTGCCCTCTCTTTATCCCAAACCACTTCTTTAACCACTTTACCACCGGAGGATTTTGCTGTCTTACGTCTGGGCCACTTTTTGCGATTCGGCACTGTGCGACTTTAACTGACAATTACGCGGTCGTGCGACGCCGTACTCAAACAAAATTTATGTTCTTTTTTCCCACAAACAGAGCTTTCTTTTGGTGGTATTTGATCACCTGTGCGATTTTTACTTTTTGCGCTATAAACAAAAGAAGAGCGTACATTTTGAAAAAATAACAATATTTTTCACATTTTTTTATATGAAATTCCCCCCCAAAAAAATGTAAAAATCAAAATTTTTTTACATTTTTGGCCAATTTGTTTTCTGCTACCTATGTTTGGTAAAAAAAAAAAAAATCGCAATAAGCGTATTTTGATTGGTTTGCGCAAAAGTTATTGCGTTTACTAACTAAGGGAAAGATTTCTGTCATTTTTGGTGTTTTTTTTTGTAACGAGTAATGGCGGCGATCTGCGTTTTTTTTGCGGGACTGCGACATTGCAGCGGACAGATCGGACCCTTGACTGACATTTTTGACACTTTTGGGGCTACCAGTGACATTACTATAGTAATCAGTGCTATAAATATGCACTGTTACTGTAAAAATGACACTGGCAGGGAAGGGGTTAATTTTTATTGGTGATCAAGGGGTTAATGTATGCCTGGTGCTTACTGACGTGTGTGGGGGGAGGGGACTATGTGACAAAAGGACAGATCGCAGGTTCAGCTATGCTGAACCCTGCAATCTGACCCTGCCTGTCACTTAGGAGATCCGCCCGCTTGTGTTTACACAAGCAGGCGGATCTCCACACTCGATCCCCGACGATCGGGGAAGAGCAGCGGCGATCGCCGCCGCTCCTCCCCTGGCCCGACTCCCGCTGTGACTGAAGCCCCCACCGGAGGCTCGCGCGCCGAGAGAGGGAAATGTCTGGTGACGTAGGTCTACGTCGCCAGACGTTATCGAGCCACTTTGCCGCAGTAGAGCTCTAGTGAGCAGCGGCAAAGTGGTTAAGGAAGTGGATTCTCTTATCTTTGCGTTCCTGTGGTACCCTAAGACGCCCAGGCTTTCGATTAACACACTCCAACAGCCTGTATACCTAAGAGGCCTGGCCTTGCCGAACCTGCGCCTTTATTATTATGCTGCGCAATTGGTGCGTGTCCATGGGTGGCTCTTCCCTCAGAGGGGCAATGCGGCCACGGCCGCCGAGGCGGCAGTGATGTCTTCCTTTGAGACACTGACACATCTTATTTACCACCGTTCTATTGCTCCCTTTGAGGGTACAGCCCTCCTGGAGTCCTCCCTTAAAACTTATGTTAAATGTACCTCCTTGGTGCAGGAACCTGGGGTGCTGTTTTCGCCTAATCAACCTTTGTGGTGTAATCCCAGTCTTCCACATTTTTGTGGCTTTCAGGATGCTACTGCGTGGCCGGGTAGGGGTCTTAAATATGCCCACCAGTTGTTCTCCGATGGAGTCTTTAAAACATTCCGGCAGTTTCAGCTGGACTTTCAGGCTCTTGGCACTACCGATACTTGCAATTACGGCACGCGGCTGCGGCCCAGTTTGGTGCAGCCTCGGTGTCTCTTGCTAATTCCTTGTTGGAAAAGGAATTGCTATATGATGTCCATACTAAGTTGATCAGCTCATATTATAGTGTTCTGATTCGTGGTGTGCCGTCTCGATTAGATGCCATTAGAGCCGGGTGGGTGAAAGATATTCCGGATTTGTCGGAGGATGATTGGGAAGAACTGCTTCATACATATTTCACAACAGTTATATCCGCTAGGGACAGGCTGATACAGCCACGGATCTTTCATCGAACATATTATACCCCTCATAGACTGTTCCTCATGAAACACAGGTCTACTGCAGAATGCCACAAGTGCGGTAAAATGACGGGCGATTTACTTCACATGTTGTGGGGCTGTGATAAAATCAGGCCCTTCTGGTCTCAGGTTACTCACTTTGTTTCCACACACTTTGATCTCCCTAATGTGTGTAACCCCAAATGGTGCCTCCTAGGAATCTTGGAAGATATAGGCCTGCGTTCTAGCCAAAAACAATTTCTGAGGTATTTATTGTTTTATGCCAGGAAAACGATTGTGATGCAGTGGATCGGTACTACCGGTATACCTCTGAATCTCTGGAAAAATATGGTTAATCAAGTTCTTCCATTGTATAAATTGACGTATGAAGCCAGGGGTTGCCTGGATAAGTTTAATAAAATCTGGGGTGACTGGGTTGCTATGGTTGAAACCTGTGCTACTGAGGAGCTTTAACTCTCCCACATTGTATAGACGGAGGGGCGTGTGAGAATGGAGGACCTATCCCTGGTGCCGTGTACTTGGTTTACCTTGGTGTACCGTGGTTTATTTTCCCCCTGCTGTTTGCTCCCCTTTTTTTTTTAATGTCATTATGCATTAAGATGTGATTGCTTAACACTCAGTCTTTGCTTCTGATTACTAATTTCTAATGGTATTATGTCCCAGAATTGTGCCTGTAATACTCTCTACTAAGAGTGTTTTGCTTTGCTTTTGTATGACCTGTTAATTTAATAAAGTTGAAGTTTAAAAAAAAAAAGAGAGGTGTATTTATATAGGATGGGGTGTACTTCTTTCTTTTGTGCTTTGTCTTTTTTTTCCCTATGTTGCCTATTCCCCTACTTTATCTTTCTCTATATTTTCCTTAAGATGGGCTCTTGGGCCTATTGGGGTATTTACGACTACAAGAGAGTTGAGTTTAGAGGGTGTAGCAGGGCTTTTGATATGTGTTATTCTACACCCACAGATTACTGTGAGGGAAAGGGGTGTTTCCCTAGCATTGAAATTGCATTATTTGAGTGTCTTCTCTGCCCTCCTGCCTACATTTGAGAGAGGGGAGATGAGACAGGATAGGATGTTATTTAATCTCACCGCTTAATGCCTCTTACTTTGTTTGTATTGTTTTCTTTTTATTTTATAGTTCCAAAATGTGGATTAGGATGCTCTATGTTTATTGACAATATGTAATTGTTTTGTGTCGCAAAGCTTTGTACCCTGGTTTAAAGCTAATGACTGTGAATTGTTTCAGCGGCAAATGCTGGATCTGTATACTTTCTTACCAATTTTCTGAAAAAAATAATTGAAAATTCATTCCTTTTTGTAATATAGGGTAGATCATCTGGGATATTTTTAGATTATTGAAAGGTAACACTAAAGATAAAGTTTAGGAATTTTTTTCTCAAATGGATATGGCATTAAACACATTAGCAATGTGCAATGGCGTGTTTCCAATGTCATAAAGACTTCTGCAGCAGTTGCTGTTAACCCAAGCAGCTCAGGGCAATATCCAACATCTACGAATGCAGCATGAAGGGTGGATTTGTAAAGGAAGCAGACATCTGCAGGACATGGGATACAACCCATTACATGTAATTATTGTATTTGATGCTGTATCCTCCCCAATATGACTAAACTTTAGTTTTAACTGAGATTTGAAAAGATTGAATTAAGTGGGAGGAATGCTCAACCTATTGTATATCGGGTACTTTTAAGATGTTGTGGGGATTAGGGCTCTAGAACGATCAATTCAAACCATAAATGTGGAAATCAAATTACTATACAGTTTGCCAATAAAAGTTTTTCTTCTTTTTTTATTGTAGGACATCTAGCTTCTCAACTTTCAACAAACTATAAAAATGGACAATATGGAACCTATTCCAGAGGTTCCAGTCACAGAACACAAAATCTCACTGGTCACTCCTATTCGTGCTGCAATTCGAATACGCAGAAAGATCCGAACATTGAAAAAAACTCTTCACTTGGATGTGTCTGGCAAGAGACCTTTGGACAATAATAAATCGTGCCTACTTCGTCGGCAGCTGTCTACTGAGCATTCCATCTATAGGCCCTCCAGCTTTGAAACCCCTAACTTTTTTAAATTTGACACGCCAACCTTGGAGCAGGTTGCCTTAAGTAGTATAAAGCATAAGAAAAAACGTAAGAAGTCCAGAGCGGTACTTTACCCAGGTAACTCCAAAAGATATTTACCAGTGGAACAGAAAAGCAAAGCAAAACGATGCCTAATATTGTTAGTTGGGATCATTTGCTTCCAAATCTTAAATGCTATTGAGAACTTGGATGACAATGTGCTAAAATATGAACTAGATGGACTTGAGAAAACAATGCATCGGGAAGTATTTGGGCAAAAGTATGCCATTGAGGGAATAATGGACCACCTGAAAGACTACCTGGCAACTCATTGTCATAATAAGCCATTGGTGATCTCAATGAATGGTCCTAGTGGTGTTGGTAAGAGCCACATGGGACGTATACTGGCCAGGCACTTTCGTGCAGTCATGGACAATGATTTTGTTATGCAATACTATGTCATGCACAACTGCCCGAAAGATAGTGATATTGAGGTTTGTAAGAACAGTTTAGTGGACTTGATTTCAGACATGGTGACCCATGCAGAGATTGAGGATAAAATTCCTGTCTTTATATTTGATGAAATGGAGCATATGCCCCTTCTGCTTTTAGATACGTTACAAAGTTACTTTTACCTAAACCAAAACAACGAGTATCTCAATGCCATCTACATTCTAATCAGCAACATTGGAGGAAATGAGGTGACCAGATTTATTCTGCAAAATTCATCCAGTGATATTTTGAATGGTCCGCAAGAACTGAAAAGCATTATCCAGACTTCTTTGAAACAGCACCACAAAATATGGGATATTGCTGAAATTGTCCCTTTCACTTTGTTGGAGAAAAGCCACATTGCCAATTGCTTTTTAGATGAGCTCCTAAGGGAAGGGTTTTACCCAGACAATAACAACATTGAAAGCTTGACAGGACAGCTAAAATATTACACTACAGAGGACAAGCAATACTCCATCACTGGGTGCAAACAGGTGGTAGCCAAAGTGAATCTTCTACATTCATACACATGATTGTTAGGATTAAACCATTCTGACTGCTGTCTAGAAACCTCATCACTCAAATTCTAAGTCAATAAAAGGAAATCTGCAAGCTTAATAACCCTTTTGCCCTTGTGAGACTGAGTTCCTGAGTTTAATTCCACCAGTTACACATTTGTACATGGGGTTTGTATGGTATAGTGTCTCAAGGTTTGTGTGGGTTTCCTCCCATGTTCCAATTACAAACTTGTCGGACTGCACTGGTCCTAGGCAACATTCTCCACTAACAAATGTTAGGGTTAAAAGTACCCCGCACAGCAGTTTTCATTAGAAAAATGTTTTAATTCTTTCCTCCCTTGTAAGCTCTGAGGATATTGTAGACCCTAGGCCTAGATGTTGTGCCTACAAACTTAGACCTATGCAAGTAGCTTTTAGCGTGGGGCTTTTGCTCAATAAATAAGCACAATTTAAAACACTTTTCAAACTCTCCTTAACCCAAAAACGTATCTTACAGGAAAATTCCCTGAACACTTAACCATCCCTTTAACTAAACCCGTTCATCCCCCCACCCAAAAAAATGCATTTCTTATTCTCCTTCCAACACTTAAAACATGACCCCTAATTTACCCTATTTTATGCTCAGAGTTATTCAAACCAGAAGACTAAAGACATCTTGTGAGTGCAGGACTTCGTTGACATGCCCTCTGAGGGAAGCTGACTGCAGCACGCTGCACTCACAATATAATGATGTAGGGAGTGACCCTCATCATCAGCATCCCTCTCAGTTTTGTTGTGGATCCCTCAATGATGGATAAGTGGGGATGAGGAAGAGGACCTCACCCATCACTCAAACAGGCAAAAGACATCTGGAAAGGTTAAGTATTAAAAAAAAAAACTTAAAATATAGCCGGGGGAGGGTTGAAGGTGTTGGAGGATGGAGGGCTTCAGGGGGAGAGGGATCAATTAGGGAACAAGTTGGATTCTCGAAATTCAGTTTAACTGAATCCCCATAAACTTTAATATCGACCACAGCATTTAAACTAAGATACCTAACCCCTAAACATCTCTATAATTCTGAAACCTCTTTCCTTTATTTATGTAAGTTATCCTGCATCAGAAGAGGCTGCACTAAATTGTCATAGTCTTGTGCTGTACCAGAGCTAAGGCTGCTGCACTGAAAATAAATGTTCCAGTCTTCAATGGCCTTGGAGAAAATCCAGCCTTGACCACAAGGAGAAAATTAAAAATCATAAGCAGGGACTGATGTCAATGTAGAAAATTAAAGAGCATAAGCTCCTTGGGGGAAGGGACTAATGTGACTGTCGAATACATACTTTGAAAAATGCAGAATGTGATAGCACTGTGTACATAGAGAAATAAATGAATCTTAATATTATGTCTCTGTGCCCTGCCTGTCTACATTGTGCACTAGGTCTGAAAAGGTATTTGGCTCATTAAACTGACAGACTCACTTTAACATCTTAACATCTCCACTGTCTGCGAGTCTCATAAGTTGCTACAGCTACTGGGATAAAACATTTTTAATTACACTGATAAAAGAATACATCAACAAGGGCATTATTAACTGAACTAAAATAAGATTATACGGCGCTGCTTCTAAATTACAGAAATCCCAATACAAAATACACAATATAGAAATCAATGAACAACATTCGATAAAGTGCAATATGGAATGTAAAATCACAATATGAAAATCAATAAAAGATATTGAATAAAAGTGCAAGTGCAAAATATATAAAGTCCATTAGTGCAAAAAGTGTCTGTGCTGATTTATTCTTCTGGTGCTTCACAAGGTGCAACTCCGTGCTCCCCTCCTGTAATCCCCACTCACCAGAGATATATATCAAGTGGGCATGTAGTGCTCTCAGACACAACGCATAGAATATGGGAATTCCCCTCCTTCTTCTACAAACATAAGGTGCCAGCTATGGAGTACTTCCTGGAGTTGGTTAAGATCCTCCAAAATCCCTCCAATCATAAGGCTCTCATCCAGCAAATGCAAATAAAAAAAAAGGTGCCCATAGTGTAATACTGTATGTTTATTAAAAAAATTAAAAGCAGTTACAGTTTAATGTATAAAATCATAGCTTAGTTTACTAACTGGTAACTGAAACATTCTAAGGACATTGTTAAGAGCTTTTTGGAAAGGGGAGTTTTTATAATGAAACCATTTATCTGAAAAGCCATATCAGATCTAGAAAAGCTGTTAGAATACAAGAATTAGCTTTTTTTTTTTTTTCTTTTCTTTTTTCAAAAAGATTGTGTAAATGTTTTTACTTTTTTCTTTTACATTCTAATACCCTGCAGATGGACTAAACTAGTGTTTGAGGGCAGAGCAAGGCCTCGTACACACGATCAGATAATCGTACAAAAACAAAAAGCTTTCCCGGGTTTCGGCACCAAAAAACAAAAAAAAAAAGCTTTCGAATTGATCGCACAATAATCTGATCATTAGTACACAGCTTTCATAAGCCGATCACGACATTTTGTCCAACAAAATCCAAAGGGACAAATGCGAAAACGTTTGTCGTACGATAGCCTAGTGAAAGACAATCGTTTAATCAGTACAGTATGTGTCCGCTAAAAATCGATAGACAAAGACCACGCATGATCAGACACACGAAAATAGCCTGGCTGCCATTGTTTCTGTTTTCCGATACGTAGCTACGCAACCAGGAAGCTTTTCCAGAATCGTACATTTAGTATGCATTGTTGAATTCGATACTAGCATCATGCAACAAAATGCGAACGATAAGTCATCCGATTATCTGATTGTGTGTACGAGGCATTAATATGTTGGAAAAAGCAGCAAATTAGCACGTCATATGTTTCACCTTCAGTTTATCATAAAATTAACAGTTTGGCCAACTCCAGTTTTTTTGTCTTCAGTTTTAAAACCCAACTCTGTCCAAAAATATTCCTTTAGATTTAGATAAAGCGTTCCTGTCAAGATCCCCCTATATTCCTATGCTGTGTCATTGGGCATCCGTGTGTGGCCAGGAAGTGAGAAGAAAACTTTCAAAAAGAAATACAAACAGCAACAAGGCACCATTTAATGCAGTAAAGAAGGGTAATAAACACTTTCAGATGATCATTGTTGTATGGAGACCCAATCATTTTATATTATATTTCTGCTCACTCCCTGTACCAATGACTCCCCATATGCTAAATTCACAAAGTTAGCACACCAGGATAAAGATACTTTCAAAATGGTGTTCAGCTAATGAGTATTGAAAATGATAGTCACATGGCTAAAATTAAAATCATTATCCTTGAGTTAAAAATTTGTGAATTGAGCTTCATAGGGTTGGTGTACTAAAGTAATAGAGATGAACTAAGACAAAATTCTCTTTGAAAAGGATTCCTAATCATGTGCAAGGAAAATAAAAATCAAAATTTACACGCACACGATGTACAGATCACCACAACATCATCTAGAGAACAGCAGAGAACTGTTGGACTTTTAAGGTGCTTAATAAAAAATACTAAGTACAAAATTCAAAAAACGTATATTAAATACATATAAATGTATTTATTGACATAGATATAAAGAAATTAATCAAAAAGCTCTATATACAGAATGAGTTTGTTACACTTTGAAATAAATTTTGTTACACTTTGATTTGAAATAAAAGCGTAACAATCTTATACTGTATATAGAGCTTTTTAAATATTTTTTTTATATCTTTGTCAATAAAAAAATGTATACGTATTTAATATACGTTTTTTGAATTTTGTACTTAGTATTTTTTATTAAGCACCTTAAAAGTCCAAGTACAAAATTCAAAAAAACTTATATTAAATACATATATATATATGTATTTATAGACATAGATATAAAGAAATTAATCAAAAAGCTCTATATACAGTATGAGATTGTTACACTTTGATTTGAAATAAAAGCGTAACAATCTTATACTGTATATAGAGCTTTTTTAATTAATTTTTTTTATATTTTTGTCAATAAAAAAATGTATATGTATTTAATATACGTTTTTTGAATTTTGTACTTAGTATTTTTTATTAACTCCCTAAAAGTCCCACAGTTCTCTGTTGTTCTCTATACGCATATATGGTGATGTCAGTGCTTTAGGTACATGTGACTGGCACCATCCATAAAAATCTTTTGCACAACATCATCTAATTCACTAAGTTAATGGGAATTTGCTTTGCAAAGTGAACATGCACTACTCTTTTAGTAAATTAACCTCTATATGTGAAAAATGTAATAAGGGGTAAAAGATAACAATTAAAAACAGACAAAACTGTTATTAGTCCCCTACTCTGTCCAAAACGTATTTTTTGTTTTGTATTGAATGTAGATTAGTGATGCTTTCAGGCATGTTCGGATCATAGAGCAAATCTACCAGGAAGCTGCCACCTGCACTGGGTTAATCGTCTTCCACCACGGCATTCTCTACCCTGCAGCCATGCGTATGCAAAGGATGTGTATACACTATACATGAGGCTGCAGGGCTGCTTATGATTGGCCCAGTACAGTGGAGGTGGTGTGACATTATGGATCATTAGTCACCATTTTTGACCTTTTTTAAGACAATTTCACATATAATATCCTTGTTGCAATTTTTCACTGCCATAGTTTATCAGGCCAATGTTTTCAGATATTCAGGAACATCAGCCCAATCAGAGCAGGAACAGTATTTTCATGATCCA
This sequence comes from Pelophylax lessonae, assembly GCF_965119305.1. Lineage (NCBI taxonomy): Eukaryota > Metazoa > Chordata > Amphibia > Anura > Ranidae > Pelophylax > Pelophylax lessonae. Next base: position 206,239,170 of record NC_138774.1, read on the forward strand.
ATTCCAGTGGCGGCCAGGTCACGAGGGGAGCAGGGGCGCCACCCCTCCCAAAGTTCCTAAAGTTAATTGCCAACAAAGAAAGCTACTTGTTAAAGTTTAAAAACTGTTAGGCCCCTTTCACACAGGCGGACCGTTCAGATCCGCCTGTCCGTTTTTTTGGTGGATCTGAACGGATGCCCGCAGACATCGTCAAATCTGGACGGATAGAAACCCTATTTTCCATCCGTCCAGCGGATTGGATCGGATGGGATTGGATGAGAATGGACAGGCGGTCCGTTCCCATCCGATTCCCCCATAGAGAACAGCAGGACCTGACAGCTGTGTCTCCGCACACAGCACGGAGACACAGCTGCCATCCGCCTGCTCAGCGGGAGATCGACAGATCCATCCCCCTGCTGAGAAAAACGGAGTCCACCGACGGACTCCACAGTGTGAAAGGGGCCTTAGTCATATTATCTTTTTTTTTTAAAGAAATGGTTCATATATGTGTGTGTAATGTGTGGGATGCCAGACTAATAGGTGTCTATCAGGTTCATTCATTTTGATTAGCATGTGATTTGAGGCTGAGGCTCTAATTGGATTGTTTTAGGTTGTCTCACTTTTGATTTTAGCGAATAGCGAATCAATATTCATCATTGCGTCACTTTAGGTTTCCAGCTGCTCGTCCCATGGAATGCAAGGCATCCTATAGTATAGTGAGTGCAAAACCCTGGAGGGTTTTTTTTTTGCGCCCCCTCCCCAAAAAAAAAAGATTTTTTTAACACCAGCCACCACTATCCAATTCTCTTCTCTGTACAGTGGAAATCAGCAAGAAGTGTGACTTCCTCTCTCATGATGGATCCCTCTCTTTTCCCGGCTTAGGTGGGCTCAGACTAGGGTCCAAACATGTCTGAACTCATCCCTAATGTAGATTTTTAGATTTGCCACTAGAGGGGGCACAAGAGGTAGTGCTGGGTTCTACTACAGTCACTCTCTGCTCATTGGCAGCTGAGATATTAGTTAAAGTTGCTTTCAATGAATTTGCAGACTGTCACGTACCTGGTAGGTGGTGAGCCTAACATGTAAAGGAGGGCCTCTCGTACAACTCCGGCTCATGGGCCTCTGATAGTGAGACAGCGGCCACAGGAGCACGGTGATGTAGGAGTGCCTGTAACCAGTCCAGTAGTAGCGTGGCAGCAGTGAGCGGGCTGGTATGAGGCTGTTGGGAGCAAGCTTGCTGGGCTGGAGTTGTAGCATGCCGGAGGAGCAGGGTGCAGGGTCAAACATGCAGGGTCAAACAAGCCGGGTAGGTAATGGTCGGGCAGGAAGGACATAGACAATAGGCAGCAGAGCAATCGGGTCACAAGCCGGGTCGGTACCAGGAGAGCAGCAAGGCAGGATCAACAGGCAGGAGTGAAATCCGGAAGACAAGCCAGGGTCGGGGTAGGAAGCAGAAAAAGCACAGGTTAGAGACAACAAGCCGGTGTAACGTTAGAAAACCAATACCTCGTGAGAATTCCATACCCTCGTCACTTCCTGTTTACATACATCATTGAACAGCTGAGCAGCATAGCAGTGCGCATGTTCACAGCTCCGGAGGGTAGGGAATTCTCACGGGGTAGTGTTATGTAACGTTACACCGGATCAGCTGTTAGATTAAAACATCTCTGGTGCAACATAAAATCATCTCCACTCATACCCCTGTCTCTTCCCTGATCTCGGCTACAAAATGTAAAAGCGGTGGGTGTATGAAAATATAAATCACAGAGATCTCGGCTCCATGAGTTATATTTTCATAGACCCACCACCGATTTTACATTTAGTAGCCGAGATCAGGGAAGTGACAGGGGTAGGAGCGGAGATGATTTCATGTTGCAGCGGCAACAGCTGATGCGGTGTAACATTACAAAACACTAACGGTGAAAATTCCCTACCCTCCCCCATAAAAATTCCCTACCCTCCAGAGCTCTGAACATGCGCAGTGGTAAGCTGCTCAGCTGTTCAATTACGTAAGTGCACCGGAAGTGACGTGGTAGGGAATTTTCATGGGTATGGTTTTTTCATGGAACACCGGATCAAGATCAGAGATCACACGGAGTCAGGAACAGTACACAGGATTCTGCAAACCAAACAGCAATGAATCCATTTAGAGTCAGTTTAACCAGAATCTGCTGTTTGTACTAGGTCCAGGTTGTACTAGGCCGCTGGCGCTTGCCAGGTCGCCAGAAAAATGAGCGGCACTAGTAACCACACTCTGCTCCATACGAGCACCCTGCGATTCCTGCATTTCAACAACTCCAGAATGGGGTCGGGTACGCCTGGGTCTAACAGGGACCCATCTGTCGTCGGAGCTGTCTGTCAGGGAGCCGCTGCTGTCATCTGGTTCGTATACTGACCCTGATTCTGCCGGTGAGGCTTCCCCATCGCTCTCACCTGGCATGGTCATTATACTGTAAATAGCTTCATCACTGTACGAACGTTTAGACATTTTGGTAACTAAATTTACCCGTACAGTGATGCGACTCACAGGTAATAAAAGCACCTGGTTGTCGAAGACTATTTCAAGCGCTACCAAAAAAACTGCTAATGCTAGCAGGGATCAGGCCTGACTCTGCTAACACAGCGGTTTTGTGTCTTGTGTTTTTTGTAAGTGACAGTAATCTATTGATTACTACACTTACCTGGGTGAAAGGGTTAAACGCAGGTGCTGGCCGGAATCAGTGCTGATCGTGCAAACACCGCGTTTTGGGAACCCTAAACTATGGGGGCGCTAGTATAGCTCTGATCAGATCAGATATTGATCTGTTCAAACACTATACTAGAAATGGAAGTGTATGTGCGTGCGTGCGTGTGTGGTAATCAAGGGGTTACTTCTAAACTATGCGCCGGGGATCCAGATTCTACAGCGCCAGTACTTCCCCCATTCACTGCCCAACCTGGAATCCACGTGGAGACAGCTGGTTTTACGCCCCTGAACTTTTTTGAGCTGTTCTTCACGGAAGATCTTTTCAGATCTATTGTGGATCAATCAAATTTATATGCTCAACAATTTATCGCCGCCAACCCAAATTCGCACCTTGCCAGACGATTCGGCTGGAATCCTATAACGGTTTCCGAATTTAAAATCTTTCTGGGCCTTTCCCTCCACATGGGCATAACTAAACAAAGTGAATTGCGGCTATATTGGTCCACTAGCCCAGCTCACCATATGCGCATGTACTCTGCCTCCATGTCCAGGGGGAGATACGAGCAAATTCTGCGATTTATGCATTTCAGCGACAATGAAATCTGTTGTCCTCGGGGAGACCCTGCATACGATCGGCTCCACAAAATTCGGCCCCTCATAGACCACTTCAATCAGCGGTTTGCAGCCTTGTTTACCCCCGAACAAGTTGTCTGCATTGACGAGTCCCTGATTAAATTTACTGGCCGCCTTGCTATCAAACAGTACCTCCCCAGCAAGCGTGCCAGATACGGGGTCAAGTTGTATAAGCTCTGTGACAGGGCCACAGGCTATACAGTTAATTTCCGTGTCTATGAGGGAAAAGATAGCACTGTGGAGCCCCCGAACTGCCCAGACTACATAGGGAGCAGCGGTAAGATTGTTTGGGACTTGGTGTCACCCTTATCCGGAAAGGGGTACCATTTGTACGTGGACAATTTTTACACAAGCGTGCCACTATTTAGTCACCTGCTTGATTTACAAATTGGCGCATGTGGCACCGTGCGACCTAATCGCCGGGGCTTCCCCCAACGGCTTGTAAATTCCCGTCTTAGTCGGGGGCGAGAGCCTGCTTGAAAACGGACAAATTGCTTGCGGTGAAGTGGAAGGATACACGGGATGTTTATGTTCTGTCCTCCCTTCACGCAGACACGACAGTCCAAATCCCTACGGCAACTGGCGTTATGGAGAAACCCCTCTGTGTCCACGAATATAACCTTAACATGGGAGGGGTGGACCTTAACGACCAGCTTTTGGCGCCGTATTTAGTTGCCCGTAAAGCCAGACGCTGGTACAAAAAAGTGTCTGTTTACCTTTTCCAATTGGCTATGCTGAACGCCTTTGTCCTATACAGGGCGTCAGGACGAACTGGACCCTTCTGGGAATTCCAGGAAGCGGTCATCCTTGCCTACCTGTACCCAGGAGGCATGCCTGCCCAACTTCCCCTTCCAGATGCAGTGAGCCGGCTGCATGAGAGGCATTTTCCTTATGCCCTCCCGAGTACCCCTACCCAAATACGACCCCAAAGACGATGTCGTGTCTGTAGCAGGCGCGGATTTAGGCGTGACACCCGTTATTATTGTCCCAAATGTCCTGACCAACCTGGTCTCTGCATCGGGGAATGTTTTGAGCGCTACCATACACTAGTGGAGTATTAGTGTAGGGTACAGCACGACACAGTGTAGGGCACACAAACACAGGGTCTCGAAGGATGTTGGATGTCCATCGACATTTTGAGAGACCCAAGCTGGAAGAGAAGATCGCAGAAGATCGCACTCCCTCCCAAATCAAGAAATAAAGGAACAGTTAGAAAGAAAAATAAAAGGATCCAAAAACTGTTGTTGTGTCAGTAATTTTATATGTCCTTCTACTCTTCTTACTGTACTTTTAAATGTCCTTTGTTTGTTTTTTCATTCTTTTGTGACCTGTTTCTCTTGCAGGTAATCGTCGGCTACCACGCATTGATTTTATATATTCTGACACAAACAGCGTTTGCGCTCAGCATATATGGATACCTTTGCTGATAGCAGCTGTGGTGATTTTCTGATTTCAGCACTGCAGTTAAAATCTTATTTTGGTATACGTGGATAGTGCCGTGTATACCCATCATTAAATTCAGTGGGTGGTTGTTTGGGCGGTTAATGATGAGAATCCAAAAACTTTTGTTGTGTCAGTCATTTTATTTGTCCTACTCTTCCTAATGTACTTTTTTTAATGTACTTTGTTTTTTCATTCTTTTGTGACCTGTTTCTCTTGCAGGTACTCGTCGGCTACCACGCATTGATTTTATATATTCTGACACAAACAGTGTTTGCGCTCAGCATATATGGATACCTTTGCTGATAGCAGCTGTGGTGATTTTCTGATTTCAGCACTGCAGTTAAAATCCTATTTTGGTATACGTGGATAGTGTCGTGTATACCCATCATTAAATTCAGTGGGTGGTTGTTTGGGCGGTTAATGATGAGTAATACTACGCATTATTCCTGTGCTGATTTCTGATAGGTTCTCTTTTTTTCCGTTCAGCCCACAGGCTGCATGAAAAAAAAAAACCTATATGCCAAACAAGGACCAGCAATGTACTGGTACGTTGCTGGACTTTGAGTGGTTGTACCAGGATGATGCCTGCAGATTTAGGCATCATCTTGGTATCGTTTTTTACAGCCAGCGGTCGGCTAACATGTAAAAGCAATCCTAGCAGGTAATTGGCCGCTAGACTGCTTTTACATGCAGTGGGAGGGGCCTCCCCCCCCCCACCGCCGCCTTCCGCAGCCTTCCGTGGTTTTTCTCGGGCTCTCCTGTCCCACCGGTTAACCCGAGAGTGCAGCCGGTGGTTCAGTTATCTAACCATAGAGCTAATTGAAGATTAGAATGGCTCCAATCATCTCTATGGCCTAAGATGCCGGAGGCTACGAGCATTTCATGACTTCTTTTTCGCCAGAAATAAACAGGGCCATTGGGAAATTGGGAAAGTATTTTATCACACCAATTTTGGCGTGGTCAGATACATTAAGGTCAGAGGAGAGATCTAGAGTATAAAAGACCCCCATTTTTTTAAAAAAGAGTACCTGTCACTACCAATTGCTATCATAGGGGATATCTAAATTCACTGTGATAACAATAAAAATGATTTAAAAAAAAAAATTAAAGGAAAGGTGTCAAAATAACATAAAAAAGCAAAAAAAAAAAAATTGAGCCCCCCCCCTTTCCCCCCGTGCTTGCGCGCAATGGCACACGCAAGCGTTGGTCTAGTGTCATATGTAAACCGCAATGTCAGCATGCATGTGAGGTATCGCCGCGATCGCCAGATCGAGTGCAGTAATTTTTGCAGTAGACCTCCTCTGTAAGTCTAAAGTGGTAACCTGTAGAGACTTTTAAAGTTTTTAAAAATGTACGTACGTTGTTGCCGCTGCGCAGGCGTGCGCAATTTTTAAAGCATGTCATGTCAGGTGTCTATGAACTCGGCATAAGATCATCTTTTAAATTTTACCAAAAAAATTTGAATTATATAGTGTATTTGTGCAATAAATTAAAAAAAATGTATTTTTTTCGCAAAAATTGCGTTTGGAAAATCTGTGCGCAAATACCGTGTGACAAAAAAATTTGCAACATCCACCATTTTATTCTATAGGGCCTCTGCTTTAAAGAAATATATAATGTTTTGGGGTTCAAAGTAATTTTCTAGTAAAAAAAAAATATTTTTTCATGTAAACAAAAAGGCACAGAAAAGGCTTGGTTTTCAAGTGGTTAGAAGAGTGGGTGATGTGTGGATTAGATTAAGCATAAAATGCCGGGACAGTTCAAACACCCCCCAAATGACCCCTTTTTGAAAAGTAGACACCCAAAGCTATTTGCTGAGAGGCATGGTGAGTCCATGGAATATTTTATATTTTGCTACAAGTGTCGGGAAAATTATTATTTCTTTTTTTTTTGTTGTTTTTTTACAGAAAGTTGTCACTAAATGATATATTGCTCACACATGCCATGTGTATATGTGAAATGACACCCCAAAATACATTCTGCTGCTTCTCCTGAGTACAGGGATACCCCATGTGTGAGACTTTTTGCCAGTCTAGCCGCGTACAGGACCCGGAAAACCAATCTGCACCTTCTGGCTTTCTAAGGGCGTAAATTGTTGATCTCACTCCTTACTACCTATCACACTTTTGAAGTCCATAAAAGGCCAAGATGGCACAAAACCCCCCCAAATGACCCAATTTTGCAAAGTAGACACTCCAATCTATTTGCTGAGAGGCATGGTGAGTATTTTGCAGCTCTCATTTTTTTTGGAAAATGAAGAAAAAACAGGAAAATGCATTTTTTTTTTCCTCTTTTTTCAATTTCCAAAACTTTGTGACAAAAAGTGAGATCTGTAAAACACTCAACATGCCTCTCTGCAAATAGCTCAGGGTGTCTACTTTCCAAAATGGGGTCATTTGGGGGGGTTTTGTGCTATCTTGGAATTTTAGGGCCTCCGAAACTGTGATAGGTAGTCAGGAGTGAAATCAACAATTTACGCCCTTGGAAAGCCTGAAAGTGGAGGTTGGATTTCGGGGTCCTGTACTCGGCTAGACTGCAAAAAAGTCTCACACATGGGGTATCCCTGTACTCAGGAGAAGCAGCAGAATGTATTTTGGGGTGTCATTTCACATATACCCATGGCATGTGTGAGCAATATATCATTTACTGACAGCTTTGTGTAAAAAAAAAAAAATATATATATATATATATATATATTTCCCGGAACTTGTGGCAAAATATAAAATATTCCATGGACTCACCATGCCTCTCAGCAAACAGCTTGGGGTGTCTACTTTCCAAAATGGGGTCATTTGGGGGGGGTTTTGTGCTATCTTGGAATTTTAGGGCCTCCGAAACTGTGATAGGTAGTCAGGAGTGAAATCAACAATTTACGCCTTTGGAAAGCCTGAAAGTGGAGGTTGGTTTTCGGGGTCCTGTACTCGGCTAGACTGCAAAAAAGTCTCACACATGGGGTATCCCTGTACTCAGGAGAAGCAGCAGAATGTATTTTGGGGTGTCATTTCACATATACCCATGGCATGTGTGAGCAATATATCATTTACTGACAGCTTTGTGTAAAAAAAAAAAAAATATATATATATATATATATATTTCCCGGAACTTGTGGCAAAATATAAAATATTCCATGGACTCACCATGCCTCTCAGCAAACAGCTTGGGGTGTCTACTTTCCAAAATGGGGTCATTTGGGGGGGGGGGGGGTTTGTGCTATCTTGGAATTTTAGGGCCTCCGAAACTGTGATAGGTAGTCAGGAGTGAAATCAACAATTTACGCCTTTGGAAAGCCTGAAAGTGGAGGTTGGTTTTCGGGGTCCTGTACTCGGCTAGACTGCAAAAAAGTCTCACACATGGGGTATCCCTGTACTCAGGAGAAGCAGCAGAATGTATTTTGGGGTGTCATTTCACATATACCCATGGCATTTGTGAGCAATATATCATTTACTGACAGCTTTGTGTAAAAAAAAAATATATATATATATATATATATATATATATATTTCCCGGAACTTGTGGCAAAATATAAAATATTCCATGGACTCACCATGCCTCTCAGCAAATAGCTTGGGGTGTCTACTTTCCAAAATGGGGTCATTTGGGGGGGTTTTGTGCTATCTTGGAATTTTAGGGCCTCCGAAACTGCGACAGGTAGTGCAGAGGTGACATGAACAATTTACGCCATTAGAAAACCTGAGAGTGTTGATTGGTTTTCGCGGTCCTGTACACAGCTAGGCTCCCAAAAAGTCTCACACATGGGGCATCCCCATACTCAGGAGAAGCGGCAGAATGTATTTTGGGGTGTCATTCCACATATACCCATGTCATGTGTGAGAAATTTATCTTTTAGTGACAACGTTGTGTAAAAAAAAAAAAATTAAAAAAAAAAATTGTAATTTTCCCGAAACTTGTGGCAAAATATAAAATATTCCATGGACTCACCATGCCTCTCAGCAAACAGCTTGGGGTGTCTACTTTCCAAAATGGGGTCATTTGGGGGGGTTTTGTGGTATCTTGACATTTCAGGGCCTCCTAAACCGTTATAGGTAGTGAGAAAATGCAATGAAAAATGTACGCCCTTTGAAATTCTGATGGTGGTGATTTGTTTTCCGGCTCCCGTACACAGCTACGCTCCCAAAAAGTCTCACATATGTGGTATCCCTGTACTCAGGAGAAGCAGCAGAATATATTTTGGGGTGTAATTACACATATACCCATGGCATGTGTGAGCAATATATCATTTCAATGACAACTTTGTGTAAAAAAAAAAAAAAAAAAAATTTTTTTAGTCATTTTTCAAACACCTGTGACAAAAAAATAAAATATTCAATGAGCTCAACATGCCTCTCAGAACATTCCTTAGGATGTCTACTTTCCAAAAAGTGGTAGTTTGGGGGGGTTTTGTACTGCCCCGCCATTTTAGCACTTCATGAAATGAGATAGGCAGTCAGAAATTAAAGCTTCGTAAATTTCAGTATTTACACCATAGTTTGTAGACGCTATAACTTTTGCGCAAACCAATAAAAATACGCTCATTGATTTTTTTTTTGTCAAAGACATGTAGCTAAATATATTTTGGCCAAAAAAAATGACATAAATTGAGTATATTGGATATTTTTTAAAAGACAAAGTTGAAAATGTCATTTTTTTGCAAAGTTTTCGCTCTTTTTTTATTAATATCGCAAAAAATAAAAAGCGCAGAGGTGATCAAATGCCACCAAAAGAAAGCTCTGTTTGTGGGAAAAAAAGGACGTAAATTTCGTTTAGGTACAGCATTGCATGACCGTGCAATTATCAGTTAAAGTCACGAAGTGCCAAGTTGAAAAAAGGGGTCTGGTCCTTTAGCAGCCAAATCCTCCGGGGCTTAAGTGGTTAAATAGCCGGCTTGGCGCCATCTAGTTCCAACTACTTTATGGACCAGACTTCTCTGACACAGACCCATTGGGTTGGTTGGATTTACTTTTTTTCAAATTGTATCTTTATTTATTTAAGTTCAGTTACATATACAGTCTATACATTACAATCCATCTTTTAATTTTTTCAGTGCCATAAAAAAAGAAAACATGATAATTCATTCTAGATACATCTTAATTATATAACTATAACTGATCCCAAATCACATTTTCCTCCCCTTTTCTTATCAATAAACAGTCAAATCAAATAACCATAACCCCAAAAAAAAAAAAAAAAAAGAACCACAAAATCATGAAGGCCATACGAATATCAACACTCTATTGATTGTAATTTCGCATATCCATTTTCCTATCAATATTTCTTATTCTATGATTAAAGATTGGCACTCTTCCGAGTTAACATAATCATTCCATTGTTTCCATTTCTTCTTATATTAACCACTTGCCGTCTGCTTACCGTAATAGTATTGCGGCAAAGTGGCTCGTTATCGTCTGACGACGTAGATCTACGTCATCAGACACTCCCATTTCTCGGCGACGCGCGTGCGCCGCCGGAGGCTCGCTCCCGCTGTATTCAGTCACAGTGAGAGTCGGGCCAGGGGAGGAGCAGTGGCGATCATCGGGGATCGAGTGTGGAGATCCGCCTGCTTGTGTAAACACAAGCGGGCGGATCTCCTAAGTGACAGGCAGGGTCAGATTGCAGGGTTCAGCATAGCTGAACCCTGGATCTGTCCTTGTGTCACTCAGTCACCTCCCCCCACACACGTCAGTAAGCACCAGGCATACATTAACCCCTCCCTCTCCAATAAAATTAACCCCTTCCCTGCCAGTGTCATTTTTAAAGTAACAGTGCATATGTATAGCACTGATTACTGCAGTAATATCACTGGTAACCCCAAAAGTGTCAAAAATGTCAGTCAAGGGTCCGATCTGTCCGCCGCAATGTCGCAGTCCCGCAAAAAAAATCGCAGATCGCCGCCATTACTCGTTAAAAAAAAAACTGTTTTTTTTACTAACAGTAGTTAGTAAACGCAATAACTTTTGCGCAAACCAATCAAAATACGCTTATTGTGATTTTTTTTTTACCAAACATAGGTAGCAGAAAACAAATTGGCCAAAAATTTTAAAAAAAATTTTGATTTTTACATTTTTTTGGGGGGAATTTCATATAAAAAAATGTGAAAAATATTGTTGTTTTTTCAAAATTTACGCTCTTTTTTTGTTTATAGCGCAAAAAGTAAAAATCGCACAGGTGATCAAATACCACCAAAAGAAAGCTCTGTTTGTGGGAAAAAAAGGAAGTAAATTTCGTTTGGGTATGGCGTCGCACGACCACGCAATTGTCAGTTAAAGTCGCACAGCGCCGAATCGCAAAAAGTGGCCCAGACGTAAGACAGCAAAATCCTCCGGTGGTAAAGTGGTTAATCGAGCTGTTGACGAGCAGATAATACTAGATTCTCTAATTTATTTATTTCTTCAACCTTTTTTATCCACAAATTAACATTGGGTGGGTCTATGTCTTTCCACTTGAGGGAAATACATATTTTAGCTGCGTTTATCAGATGTGGAATAATAGATTGGTTGTAATTTTGAATTGGTGTGCTGGAGGCATGTAACAGAAAAAGGGCCGCTTCTTTAGGAATTTGATATTTCGTAATTCTCTGAATTATATTCCAGATCTGCTCCCAAATATTTCTAGCTTAGAGCACGACCACAAAATATGAAGCATTGTCCCCCTCTCTGGGGTGGATTTACTAAAGGCAAATGGGAAAGCGAAGTTGTACTCTGCAGGTGCATTTGCTCCAGAGCTTAGTAAATGAGGGGAAGCTTTCCTGACTTCCGTCATCCAATCATGTGTAGGCAAAAATGCAGTTTATTTTATTTTTCTTGTGATTGGTTGTTCTTTGCAAATTCAAGCTTCGTCTCATTTACTAAGCTCTGGAGCAATTACACTTGCAAAGTGCACAGTTTATTTGCCTTTAGTAAATCAACCCCATTGACTTGCATTGTGAGAAGAGGCAGCAAAGCACAACTATTGTGTAAAGCTACAAATCATAAAGCAGAAGCTGCATATGAAGTGAGTGAATATGACTGCCATTAGATACATAAATCATTACAAATTACATATAAAAAAAAAAAAAAATTAAAAAATATTTGCACACAAATGATTTACACTACGCTGATTTCATTTACATGTGTATGAGAAAAATATTAAAAAGCCTTGACCATCCCTTTTTAGAATACATAGAGATAAGCCTATAGTTTGAGACTGATCCTGTCTCTAATCCCAGCCCTCTAGATATAGACTGAGACCCACCTGTGCCTGGAATGTCATATTATTTACCCATAATAGGGGTAATAATGGTCTAGGCATGCAGGACCTCCGCCTCCACAGATCTGAACCTGACCTCCAATTAGTGACAGCGGTAATCAGGATAAACGCAGGCAATGAAGGATCTGGCTGGTGATAATAAAAGAAAGTCGAGAGTAAACATCAGCAGGCAAACACGAAGCACAGAGATTAATGTTCTCTTTATCCTGACCCATAGGAAAAAATTTTAATGGATCAAACAAAGTAATTGGCAATCAGAAATCCTTTTGGTGAGATCATCCCACATTCTAAACATAGCTGAATCACAGAAGACAAATAAAGTCGACATCCAAAGCCTAAAGAATAATTGGTATTGAGCTTAAAGAGCCTGTCCGCCCCAAAACTGAGATTTGAATTTATGTGGAGGCTACATACACTATATTATCAAAAGTATTGGGACGCCTGCCTTTACACACACATGAACTTTAATGGCATCCCAGTCTTATTCTGTAGGGTTCAATATTGAGTTGGCCCACCCTTTGCAGCTATAACAGCTTCAACTCTTCTGGGAAGGCTGTCCACAAGGTTTAGGAGTGTGTCTATGGGAATGTTTGACCATTCTTCCAGAAGCGCATTTGTGAGGTCAGGCACTGATGTGGATGAGAAGGCCTGGCTCACAGTGTCCACTTTAATTCATCCCAAAGGTGTTCTATCAGGTTGAATTTAGAACTCTGTGCAGGCCAGTCAAGTTCCTCCACCCCAAACTCACTCATCCAAGTCTTTATGGACCTTGCTTTGTGCACTGGTCCAAATCTTTTGGTGGAGGGAGGATTATGGTGCGAGGTTGTTTTTCAGGGGTTGGGCTTGGCCCCTGAGTTACAGGGAAGAGAACTCTTAAAGTGATTGTAAAGTCAAATTTTTTTTTCAATAACATGTTATACTTACCTCCTCTGTGCAGTTGGTTTTGCACAGAGCAGCATGGATCCTCCTCTTCTCTGCTCCCTTTTTGGCTCTCCTGGCCCCTCCTTTCCTTTGAGTGCCCCCAAAGCTAAGGGAGCACCTGAGCCAAAGCACAGCTCTGTGTATCTATTCAGACAAGGATCTTTGGTTCAGCTCCGCCCTCTCTCCTCATTGGCTAACTGACATTGATTTACAGCAACGGGAGCCAATGGCACATCTGCTGTGTCTTAGCGAATAAAGGAGGTGAGTCCTGGAGGTCTGAGACAGCCTTGGACATCGCTGGTTAGAGAGGGGGCTCTGGTAAGCATTAGGGGGGCTGCTGCACACAGAAGGTTTTTCATCCTAATGCACAGAATGCATTAAGATAAAAAACCTTCTGACTTTACATCCCCTTTCAGGGGTCAATGGCCCCTTCCTGTTCCACCATGACTGCGCACCAGTGCACAAAGCAAGGTCAATAAAGACATGGATGAGCGAGTTTGGGGTGGAGGAACTTGACTGGCCTGCACAGAGTCCTGACCTCAACCTGATAGAATTGCAATCACAATTTTGTCTCAGACAGAATGCTCCTGCGACACATTAATTCTAAAACACAGCATGGAAGAGGTCTAATTTCCCTTCATTTTTATCAGCTATTTGGCAGTATTTACTAACGAATGTAAAACTGCACATAAGAACTACCAGAATTCTTTACACACATCAGAAATGACAAGAAAACTATCACACAGCTATCAGGAATTTGATACAGAATTTTAAAATTTGGCCATAACACCAGAAATATGTTGCAAATGTTTTATTGAATGGCCCAATTGCTGTTTCCCCTATGGGCCATTTTCTTGCGGCTTTCTGGAATAATTGTATCTTGCATTCAGAGATCTTCCTTCTCTAGGAATTTTGGTCTGTTTCCACAATTTGCAATAACAACGGGACTCAGACGCAGAGCAGTATGCAACATTTTCCTCATCATAATCCCCCCTCCACCAAATGATTTGGACCAGTGCACAAAGCAAGGTCCATAAAGACATGGGTAAGTGAGTTTGGGGTGAAGGAACTTGACTGGCCTGCCCAGAGTCCTGACCTCAACCCAATAGAACACCTTTGGGATGATTTAGAGCGCAGACTGTGAGTCAGGCCTTCTTGTCAGGGCCGTGACAAGGGGTGGGCAGAAGGGTTGGCTTCCCTGGGCGCAGCATGTATTGTAGAGATAGTTCCTTCTAATATAAGGCTGACAGGAGTAGTGACAGCAGCACTACTACTTCTGTCAGCTCAGTGCTGGAAGCGGCAAGGAGAGGAGGAGAGAGCTGGAAGGAGGTGCAGGCTGTGCTCTCTCTTTGCTTCCTCCTCATAAGCTTTCACATAATAAAGGGGGGTGCAATTTGGCATCTTTGCCCTGGGCACTGGATGGTCTTGTGCAAGCACTGATTGTAAGCACCCCTGCTAGTGGTAAATGGTTTGTCTCCTCCCTGTAACTGATACATTCTCCTGAAGAGCTTGTGCTTTTGAAAAAACAACAGACTTACTGGCTGGATCACCAGATGAAAATAGACAAAAGAAATATGGACAACAATAAATACATTGAAAGGGCTTTCAACCCTTCCCTACCCTATCCTCCTGCATTTTCCCCTCTTTCTTGGTCCATAGGCTCCAGCTGCTTTTCCTACAGGCTCCTTTATGAGAACTCTGGCTTGGCTAAAAAGGTCAGTGGAGTGTATTTCGTCTCAGAACAGAGATGGCAGATCAGGTTTATCTGGAGAACATTGCAACACTCCCCTTTCTTGCAATTGTATATAAGCTCCAGGGTGAAATTTCTGTTTGGTAGCTGTGTACAATGTAATTAGTGTTTTGTTCCATAAATAGTGTTTTGTTCCATAAATAGAACATGGATATCATGACACAATGGCCTGATATGTAGCATGAGAGAGTGTTGTGTTCCATCATCAGCACTGCCCTTCAGTACTAGTCTAGGCCGAGATGAAACGGGCCTTTGGTATGTACATGACGGAGGCAGCATTATCTGAGATGTAAAAGGAGAAGGGTAGTGCTAGTGCTAACTGATTTACAAATGTTTTATGACCACAGACACACACACAATTTTGATAATGTACAAAAAAGCATGAAAACCTGCATGGAAAGGTGTGAATCCAGTGTTATTGTTTTAAAACCAAGCCTAATTTAATATATTTGCTCAATACATAAGTATGCTTTGCTCTCTGATTAGTAGCACTTCAAGCCTAAGTTTAGCTTCATTTTTTTTTTTTTTTTTAATCAGCACAAGGGACAAAAAGCAAGGTCCATAGAGACATGTATAAGGAAGTTTAGGGTGGAGGAACTTGACTGGCCTGCTCAGAGTCCATACCTCAACCCGATAGAACACCTTTGGGATGAATTCTAGCGAAGACTGCAAGCCAGGCCGCCTTGTCCAACATCAGTGTCTGACCTCACAAATGCGCTTCTGGAAGAACGGTCAAACATTCCCATAGACATACTCCTAAACCTTGTGGACAGCCTTCCCAGAAGAGTTGAAGCTGTTATAGCTGCAAAGGGTGGGCAAACTTAATATTGAACCCTACGGACTAAGACAGGGAGGCCGTTAAAGTTCATGTGCGTGTAAAGGCAGGTGTCCCAATACTTTTGACAATATAGTGTATGTATTCCCAGTTTGCAATATAAAGTCCACAAATCTCAAAACAAGTAATAATTCTCTCCACTTTGTGCTGTGTAATCACATCAATCATCAACATGCAGTGGGTCCCACCACCTTTCTCCATATGCGCTCACCTCCAATCTTAGACCCATAACTCTTGTTATTAGGTCTATATGTGCAATGTCACCTTTGGGGTATGAATATGCTCCACTTCCTCCTCACATACAGATCTTCTCCTTTAAAATTTGTTATCCGGTCTGTGTCCCTTTAAGGGACCTTCAATCTCTGCCTTTTCCACTGCTAAAATGCTCAAGGAGACATCGAATGGACTTGAGTGTCAAGTGAGTGTAGCGGAGTACCAGAGGGTGAGAAGGTAGAGTTAGGAAGCTAGGAAATAGCCACACAGGACAGACTTTAATTACTAAATCCCCATTAGATTAGATTAGTAGGTATAATGCCCGGCGGGTGTGGAGATGCGACTCGTGTACATCTTGTGGTATGTATGCGTTCCTCGATCATGCGATTGAGGGCGAATACAAATGCACAAAATGTATGCACGTTGCTTCCCTAAAAGCTCAGGTCCTGAATCTAGGTAGGCAGCTGAAAACACTGAGCCGAATGTCCATACTGAAGGAGAGCTGGGATCGTAACTGTCAGGCGCAGGTAGGGGCCTGCACAGAGGTGGGCGGAGTATTGGAGGTGCAGGCATCAGAGCAGAGTAGAGGGGTGACAGTTAGGAGGGGTAGAAGGGGACAAGGCAAGGAGGCTGGTCCTGGGCTGGAGCACCCCAATAGATACGCCCGTTGTGTGATGTTGGGGAAACCAGTCAGGGACCAGCATTGCTGGAGCAGAGTGATGCCCCTAGCTGCCAGGGGAAGAACTCCTCCAGTGAGGCCAGGAGAAAGGGAAAGGAAAGACAGGTGATGGTGGTAGGGGACTTAATCATTAGAAGGACAGAGAGGGCAATCTGTCTGGGCGCCGAACAGTCTGTTGTTTACCGGGCGCTCGGGTTCGGCACATCGTGGATCGGGTGGACAGATTACTGGGTGGGGCTGGGGAAGACCCAGCTGTCATGGTACACGTGGGTACCAATGACATAGGCAGAGGAAGATGGAGAGTCCTAAACAATTTCAGGGACTTAGGCGCTAAGTTGAGGAGTAGGACCTCCAAGGTAGTATTTTCAGAAATACTACCTGTACCTCGAGCCACACCAGAGAGGCAGCGGGAGATTAGGGAAGTTAACAAGTGGCTGAGGAGCTGGTGTAGTAAGGAGGGTTTTGGGTTCCTGGAGAACTGGGCCGACTTCTCAGTTGGCCACTGGCTCTTTGGTAGGGACGGATTGCACCTAAATGGGGAGGGTGCAGCCGTACTGGGTGAGAGGATGGCCACAAAGTTAGAGAGGCTTTTAAACTGGGTGATGGGGGGGAGGGTACAGATGTAGAATTAGCCAGTGGAAAGCAAGATTCAGAGGGCAGAAATGGGGGCATTACCGTTAGGGTGTTCGGAGCTCCTAAACCCAGGGTGGGTATGGGGAAAAATCAAGAGAGCAGCCTAAAAACATCAAATGAGGATATATGTAACCGGTCAAAATTACGAGGCTTGTATACCAATGCCAGAAGCCTGGCTAACAAGATGGGAGAGCTAGAGCTGCTGATGTTTGAGGAGGACTTAGATTTTGTGGGGATAACAGAGACTTGGTTCGACAGCTCCCATGACTGGATGGCGACCATTCAGGGGTATACCCTTTATCGCAAAGATAGAGAAGGTAAAAAAGGGGGAGGGGTATTTCTGTATATTAAAAACAGTGTACAGGTAAATATGAGGGATGATATTAATAATGGAGCTATGGACGAGGCAGAATCCCTATGGGTAGAACTTCAAAGGGAAGGCACTGTGGGGAAAGTAATATTGGGCATATGCTATAGGTCCCCCAACCAGAGGGAGGAGGGGGAGGCAGATCTCCATTTACAGATAGGATTGGCAGCAAGGATGGAAAATGTCATTATAATGGGGGACTTTAATTATCCAGATATAGACTGGGCAGAAGGAACCGCGCATTCAGCCAAGGCTCGGCAGTTCCTAAATGTTTTGCAGGACAATTTCATGGGTCAGGTGGTGAATGCACCGACAAGAAACAATGCGGTACTTGACCTACTGATTACCAACAATACAGACCTGCTCACGGATATAGAAATACGGGGCAACTTAGGAAACAGTGACCATAGGTCAATTAGTTTCAGTATTAATTATAGTAATATGAAACACAAGGGCAATATAAGAACACTGAATTTCAAAAGAGCCAATTTCCCAAAACTGTGCTCTCTGCTAGAAAATATCAAATGGGATAGAACCCTGGGAACAAAGAACACGGAGGAAAAATGGGAGTGCTTCAAGAGCATACTAAACAAAGGGATTGACCAGTGCATTCCAAAGGGAAATAAATTTAAAAGAGCAAAACTAAACCCTGGGTGGCTAAACTCCAACATAAAAATGCATATTAATGCTAAAGGAAAGGCCTTCAAAGAATACAAGGCTGAGGGGTCATTGGCAGCATTTAAGCA